>NC_141329.1:26301528-26564028 GCF_037954235.1 Aulostomus chinensis
TGACTTTGCTTCTGTTTATCCAAACTGTGAACACTACACTTTAAAAGTAATGTCATATTCCTGTATAACTCTTCATACTTTGAATGTACTGATGTTATTTGGAGCCCCTGACGAGCGGGTCTCTCTGAGTTGGCCTGGTTGCTCTTACATTATCAGGTTTTCAGATTTCAGTGTTTATGCTGATTATATTACGGCCTCTAAACCTCTAGAGTCCTGCCATGCTGTTATCCTGCAAACCAACCTGGAAGTTAACTCTGCCACGGTTCATTGGCTGCAGCAGCTCTGCAGCCCCAATTCAGAGTCTCCCACTGATGCTGAAGGTGTGTGTTCACTTAAAGTCAGGCAGCCATGACTAGAAATACAGCTGAGGATGCCCTGGTGTCACCGACACTCAAAGCTTAGCACTAATGCTACACTAGCTATAATATAATGATAAACTACCATTAAAGGCTTGTGGAAAATTTCACCAAGTCTGCAACAACTTACACATAAACATATATGAATCTATGTATCTATCTAGACATATACATACACATCTTTATTTTCAAATTCCCTCCCATTTCCATCCATCCATCCATTTTCTATCCTGCTTATCCTGTGAAGGGTCAGGGGTGGGGGGGGGGGCCCATCCCAGCTGACACTGGGCGAGAGGCGGGGTTCACACTGGACGGGTCACCAGTCGGTCACAGGGCCATCAGGAGCAATTCGGGGTCCAGCATCTTGCTCAAGGACACTTAGACACGGTCACCAGGGGAAGTGAGGATCGGACCAGCGACCCTCCGATTGCTAGACGGCCACTCCACCTCTGAGCACCGCCGCCAACTCCCTCCCATTTGATACTATGATATTGCATTGCTCTTACTACAAGTCTAACAGGAGTGAAATACGTGGACTTCAAACAGAATACGATGAATGTGGAAGGTGATGTGTCCGACCCCTCTTTTCCACTTCTATCCATTGTGTGAAGAAGATAACTACAAAGATATTTTTGCCTTTAGCTCATTTCCTTTCATTCCACTCACCGTTGACAGCCTTTCAATCTACACACATTTGTTTTTCATCCAAACGTAAACTGGGAGCCAAAGAAACGTTACCCCTAATTGGCCTTAATACTTTTGATCAGTCATCATTTACACCATGCAACATGTTGGAGTTACACAACGTAATAACCGACAACTGTGTCTCGGACAATAAGAATAACAATAATAATAATAATAATATATGTATTATCAATTTGCAAATGGTAAAAATTAGGCCCATCTCTTGTTCATACAGTAAAAGCTGTCTGGTCTAAAGAAAAGGAAAACTTGACAATCTCATCAATTTTCTACCTAAAATACATTTTGAATCATGAAAGAATTTTAAAAAAAAGAAGGGCAATGCCATTTTTTCACGTCATTCTTCATTACACCCTCTATCACACAGTGAGAAGTAGACGGACGCGGTGAACGTCTCTCCAGAATTTTCCTTTCAAAATCTTTTTCTCTTTGAAGGGATCAACTTACATCGTACTCCCGTAAGTGTCACTTACACATGAGATAATAAGCATCAATTTGTGTACGAGTGTTCTTTTTTATATGACTCATGGTCACAATGCACACAGACGCAAACTCCATATACGGTGGAATAGAGATTTAGCAATAAACTTAATCGGCATTGTGAGACGCCTTTTTTTTCTCGAGGGCTTGAAAGTAGCGAGGTACATTCATGATATGAAAATGTGACGCACCACAGCTTTTATAGAAAAAATGTGTGGAATTTTAAAACACATGATATCAATTCAAATACATGCAAAATGAAAATTTAGATATGAATGTAATTTAGACAAACATGCAAGACAAAATAAATAATTTAAATGTGTAGAACTAAACAAAGACCTGGGAACAGGACAGTCTGGGAAAACTAATTATAATCAAAAAGAAAAAAGTATAAACAATTGCACAATATTTTGTGACATTTCAGCACTTGAAAACTGCCAGGAGGGACACGTCCAAAACTAGAACAGACATTGTCTTTGTAAAATGAGACATTTGGATCAACGCACCTGTAATGCGGGGGTGGGACTGCAGAACAATATCATGTAAATAATCGACAAACAAGGAGACAGAAGGGACAAAAAGAAGAATATCTCAATATCAGCGGACTAACAGGTCACCAAAGGCATGTTCATCTAACTTAGGATCTGTGGAGGTTTTTCCTTCACTACTTCCTCTTTGCCCTTTTTACAATTTCAGCAGCCAGAATGACCCCTTTAAATAAATCTGCTTACAAAAATAAACATATATTCATTAAGGCTGTATTTACTGCATGGTTGTTGTATTATGTTGCATTATTTTAATCTTAGTGTACCTTATAAATCAAAAAGTGAGGCTGTGTGCCAATTAGATTGACAATCATGCAATTTGATGAACAAACAATCAGAGTTAAACAAACCATACAGTTATGTAGGAAACATTTCAATCAAGAACAGCTGGTACGCACCCCCATACCTTCCTAGAAACGTGTCTAATTAGGTGAAGTAAGCAGAAACACCTACAGTAGGCAGCTTTAAGGTGACAGACAGGAAGTGTAGGATCACGATCTTTAAACTTCGCATGAACATTATGTTTCTCACATTAATGTGTCTTGAGCTAAAGCCTTTCTCATCTTCGTGATGTGATGAGTCTCATCGGGGCAGAGGTAAACTGTGCTGCAGCCCTCTCGTTTGGTACCTGTCTTCTCATCTGTTTGACTGTGTGAAATGCCCTCGTGTTATGGTTTTGCCCAATTTTGAAGCAGGAATGCAAATGCTGTGTGCTAATTAATTACACTGTCTGATGGCTCAGCTGTCTGTTGTGTCCACCTGGCCCATTAATTTTCCATTCAGGGAGTGAATTCTTCACACCGTTTCTGCAGTTAAAACAGTCTGGAAATAAACCTCTCAATTAATTCTGCTGGCATTTCTTGAAATTGATTGCCATTAAATTGCTTTAAAAAATGAAATGACCCCTGCAATCGCATGCCAATACAGAGCTCTTCATTTGGTGATGCTGGCGGTTGAAATGTGGGAGTCCTCACCAGTTTCATTCCAGCCTCTAATTTGTATCTGAGCTCCGACAGTCTTCATATGTCAATTCAGCTTGATTCAAATCGTTGGAAGCGGAAAAAAAAAAAAAAAAAAAAAAGATGTATTAAGTTCTTTCTACCAGACTGTTGCCTTTGAGTCTGAGATAATACACTCGAGTAAAATATACTGTCAGAAAAGCTTACATTTAGTTTTGTGCTGCCCATCACTCACACGGGATTTCTTCTTTGAAAAACCACACCCAGCTGATTAAACAGGCAACCTTTGCAAGAGCTGTCATGTTAAGAGCTGCATCCAGAATAGAAACACAGTGTACTTACAAAATGTCTAATGAAAACCACTTTCATGTGGGTCCTCATCAAGAAATCTACAGTAATCATATTCATAAATACAAGAATGATGGTTTTAAAATAACATCAGATAAGATTCTCTTATGGTTACAAAAAAACAAAAACAGCATGATCACACAGGCCTGTTATAAAGTAGGAAGACAGCAGCGACGCCATTCTCCCTGGTCATGAAGTGAGAAGACAGTCAGGGTTTTTCTTATTGTCCCTGTGTTGACAAGGTTGCAGTGTGGTTAGCATGCTAGGACAAAAAAAAAGAAAAGAAAAAAAGACTTTTGATATTTCATTTCTCATACGCCAAAGATGCTCCTGTGAAATTTTCCTATGTCCTCTAAAAGCTCAACATTCGCATTCAACTACAGTCACTCACACTAACGTTACTAGCCTGTCTCACATGTGAGCAAGGATCAACTTTAGCCCTTTAGCCTGGCCAAAATCTAGACCGTGTCCTCTTGAGTGACCTAGTTTGATACCAGTAGCTTCATCACGCACTTCAGAGCATTGGTCGGTCTGCATATACGCACTCTTTGCCAGTGGTTAAATCACAGATGAATTAAATCACATTTGCAGTTTTTGCGCACTGATAGTTACATGTTAGCTTTCAAGTCAAGATTTTTTTTTTTTTTTCATCAAGAGGTATTGACCAAGTCGGACAATCCACTGGCACCGTAGAAAGTAGCATGAGCAACATCTTTAACTTATTTCCTGAGATGCGACTCTTTTGCAGGTGGCGTGATGATTTATCAGCTTTAAGAACTTCGTCCTCAGGGAGTGACAGGAATTTTAAAATTGTTTAGCTTTGAGAGCGTACGAACATTGACAAGCTTGCAAGCTTAAGGCAGCATGACTCTGTTGCAGTACCCGACAAGCTGCCTGTGGCAAAAAATGCACATGAAAATAAATCTACAAAACTTGAAAATGTGTTGGATTTTTTTTCACCGTAGTGTCTAAGTTACCGTTAGCAAAGTGAAATGACGCCTAATTTGTATAAACACACGTCATGCAGCCACAGGACTTGAAGAGCCGTGAGTCATTTAAAAAAAAAAAAAATTAGTTTTTATACGTGGGAATAAAAGGCGACAATAAGTAGAACATCAACACACATTTCAACCCGTAATTGTCTTTGTTATGCTTGTGCATGAGTAGTTATCAGTGCCCAGAGCCAGACAATATGAGTGGCAGCACTATGCAAGCACAGACTTCTTCTTCATAAATTTTATGATTAATAAAGAGTGTTGTAATCTGGGAAAGCATCCTGGCATGAAGGAAGAGGATTATATATTTTTCATCTGAGAAACTAATTGAAAAAGGCCACGATGGTGCTGTTATCACTCATGTCCCCAGCTGAGTTATGGCCAGGGTGAGATATGACTGACAGGGAAAAAAAAAGGGAGACTTAATGAACAGCGTGTGAGTGTTGAATAGGCAGGTGCTGGACTCTAAGACCTGGACATGTTTTAATAAAGATATCTCATATTAGTCAGTATTCAGCCATTCTGATTAAGTGATAATACCTGCAATATATTGCTCCTTTGGAATGGATGAATGAACAAGGAAAGGAAGCATTTTTTTCCCCCTATAATACAAGAAATGGAATTCCAGTTTGGTCAAACGTGTTGCACAAGAAAATGACAATAAATGATCATTTGTGAAAACAGTAGTTGTGGCCTGGATTAGTGCTTATCGGTCTGCTCTGTTGTATTTTGTACATACTTGTACATTTCTGGTTGGCGTGTGGTGAGTGAATCCTGGCTTGTGAGTAAAACCCAGACAGAGGGCAGGTGAGCAGGTGAGGCTGGCAGGTGGCATGACATGGCAGATGAGGCGACACGGAAAAACAGCTGGTGGCAGGAAATCCTGGACCTGGACAAACATGTTAGCATTGCAGACAAAAAACTCAGGACAAGAAACAAGTTTGAGGTTGCTAGGCGACAGTGATTAACTCCATCACAGCGTTTAACGGACAATCTGGTGAAGAGTGGATGTGAAAGGAGGTCCTTGTACGTTCATGACACGGAAACAAATACACAAACGAGAATGACCGGGGAGGAGGCGGCACTAAAGGCTCGGAAGAAAACTGACATTGTGCTAGACTTTGTGTCTAGAATCAGCTTTGAAGTCTGCCTTGATGTGATCAAATAGAATGTAAACACGATTTTAGAATTTAGGAATAACTGAGGATCTGCAGGCACCCTCTTTTTCTACTTCTGTTAAACCGCGTCGTAAATAGTTGTAATGAAAGCTGTCAATGTCCATAAGTCCGTCCCTCCCATTCTTGTCGACGTGATGTCAAGGTTTTGGTTGTCTAAGGTCACTGTCGCCTCAAATAAACACAGCATCTCTGGAACGCTGGAGGAAATATTGCACAAACATCTACTGGAGCTCAGAGATGACCTGAAAGTGTTTGGTGGTCAAAGGTCAAGGTCCCTGTGGTGCACAATCACACGGTGGGATTTCTTATTCATTATTAAACACCACGTCTGCCTGAGGGACCTTTGTAGTTTTTGAGAAAAATATGCAAATGGTCATTTTTGGGCTTTCATGCGCAGACGTGACAGTGACTTCAGTTCATTCTTTTGATATTCTAATTGTTTGACCACGAGCAGAGAGGAGCCCGTCCGGTGCCTCCCTGCTCTCCTCGTCCTCTCTTGCTCCCTGTAACCTCGTGTCTTCCTTCAGGAGCTGAAATAAATCCAAATCTGGATCTTTTTCTGTCTTTTACCCTTAGTAATAGTGGACAAACACAGGGGAAGATACAAGTAGTGCAACCTGGAGAGGACAGCACAGGACACACAAGAGGCTGGAGGATAAAATCTGTTGTTTCAGGAGAGAAATATGAGCAACTTCAGAATCGCTATGACATTTTTGTGACAGTTTTGTAAAGAAACACCTCAGTCTAGTCATATTGGTTATTCTGTCAAACGTGAAGCTGCTGTACATCATTCCACTTCATCCTGAATCTCTCGCTCGCTGCAGAGATCATTGATCACTGCACATGAGTTTTACACAGCAGTATTTAAAGGCAAATTCTTGAAGTAATTGCTGTATCAATCATCCATGAAGCGGTATGGATGAATAGGTGTTTTAGGAAAGAATGAAATGGGGATGTTGGTTTCATCACTATTTCTCAAAGTGACTTGTTATCTCCTGCAGGGGAAGCATACAGCTGAATGCATCCATAGCTGAGTATTCATAGAGGGTACATGAGCTGGAGTGAGTTTTTTTTTTTTTTTTTTTTTTTTGAAGATCCAGTCAAGAGGAAATAGCATATTAAATTAAATTCCATTTCCTCGCTTAACGTAGATTAGAGAAGGTTAGCTATTTCTTTTTTTTTGGTCAGACACAGACAGATTATTAAACATTTTGGGCAAATGAGTTTAATAATATCAGAAAATAAGCTTTTAATACCGGCCATATTTTTAACCAGAACACAAGAAGGATGACTGGAAATGGTTTCATATATGATTTATTTTCTTATTTAATACAGGATGTCCTTTTATATAATATTTTATGGTTACGCAGTCTCCAGTTTGCTCAAGACTATTGCTGTGGATTTAAGGTGTCATGATGGCAAACCAGTATTTATGTATGGTAGCATGAATGAAATATTAATATTCTAATAATAATATAAAATAACAGTATAAATAATCCATCTGGAATAACTACATGGTTCACATTCAAACTTAGTAGATGTGCTCTCCACCTCACTACACTCATATGTTGCGAGTAACTAATTTGCATAAGAGACAAATCACAGAAAATTTTAAAGGTGAGTTTGGCTGCTTTGTTTAGATTTTCTGCAGACGTGGCAATAATACCGTTGCTGTGAGTTCTCCTGGCCACAGTGACCATGAGCTGAATGCAAAATCTTAAGGCAAGTGAAACAACACGGGAACTGAAAAATGTCTGGTTTCTGTCTTCGAGTTGGCCAATCTCATGTGGAGCGGCAACAGTTCACGTGGAGAGCAAAAGAAGTGGACGAGGTCAGCTGAAACATAGATGTACTTTTCATTTTTAGAACGTCCGAATTGATGGATGAAATCTCAGAACTTCAAATTAGGAGCAAACGAGTGGATGAGGACTTCTAGGCCCAGATCTCCATTGGCTACAAATGATGCTCTGGATGCCTGGCTTCCCTGTTTTGAGATTCAATCTATGTGGTTCATACAAGGATTTAGTGATCAACAATCCACAGTACACAAAATCATCTACTTTTCTTCTATGCAGTATTCTTCCTGATAACTGGACATGCTGGAAGGCCTCACAGTGAAGGTCAGGTTGGGGGTGAGCAAGGCCGTATCTTGCGGCCGGTGTTTGTGTGGTTCACCATGCCAGTGCTGATGACCTCCCTGTATTTTATACTTTCGTCGAAGACATTTTTGCATACCTTGCTAAACTTTGTTATTCCGCGAGTTATACGCAAACTACTGGGTGGAATTGTGTTTAAATTGTGCTTTTTAAAACTGAGATGAGTATGGAAGAGGATACTCACGGAAATATTTATGTGTAAAAAGAAAAGGGATATTCTACGAGGGCATTCGTTCATTATCTATACTGATCCATACCGTAGGGAGCTGGGACCAGTCCCACATCGACAGGCACTGGATAGTCTCCAATTAACCTAACTTGAATGTTTTTGGTCCGAGGGAGGAGCAGAGCACCTAGAGAGAACATGCAACTCCTCCAGCTTGTTGTCAGTTTGAAGCCAGAGACGTCCTGCTGTGAGAAGAATCTTATTCGAGTTTTCTAAATTGTTTAACTCAGTTTTCTGCAGTAGTAAAGTCAAGAAACAGAACATGTTAAGGTGTTTGATTGGCGTGTGCTCAATCAAACCCTGCAGCATTACGCATGGCGTTGCTCTCACAGGGCTCGCCAGTATTTATACTGCTGTCGTGATGAATATTTTGAGGCTAACAAACCAGGACAGCGCACATTGCTAATGAAGTATTTTGATAATTAGGGTCACTATGTTAACACAAGCCATCATTCTCATCTGCTTTGTGATTTGAATAATTCAGTGAGCAAATTGGTTAATGAAACCAATGGCAGTGCCTCATCTCGCTGTGTCTCATTTCAAATGCGAACTCTTTCCAGTCACAATGATTTACTGTCTGGTCTGTTGCACCTTGTGAGTGATTATGAGAAGTTGGTATTGATGTTTGGATGCTAGGACTGTATTGTGGGTCCTCAAGATCCAGAAGAACTGGCTCTGTCCTGTGAATACCTACTTGCTCCGATCAATAAGAGCCCACTCACCTGTGGAGGCTACCTCGAATGTTCAGTATATAAGCCAACAGCAGCTCTACTCCGTGTTATCAGTATAGAACAAGAAAACATTCAAGGGGAACTGTATTGACTGAGTCCTCTACATTTTGCTGCCTCTATTTCGGGGTGGTTGCTGGTGTGAATCCTCTTTACCTATACCTCACCTGCCTCCGCATTGTCCGATGACACACTGCGATCGCTAAAACTGCTGTGCTCTGCCTGTAGAGAGACATCTGTGGCTCTATGTTCATTATGTTTGATACTCTGCTGCAAGCCCAGCTAAAACCAGCTGCTGCAGCTCTACTGTGCATCACCACTCTGTTGCTGCTGACCTCTCTCACACTAGCCGTGTTCCATTTGGTGCATCATCTGGGCCCCGTGGACTGCGTTTTGGGTGGAGTCTACCCATCTTCCCACGCTAATAAACATAAATAAAACAATCACAAACATGGTTTATTTATTTATTTCGCCTTTAAAGATCTCACAAATAGGTTTCTGCCAGAGACGAGAATATTTAAAAGGACGTTTTTGGAACGGTTTAGTTGATGTAAGCCCACAGTCAGCGTTAGCTTCAAGCTAAATAAACATGGCTGGCTCTTTCTGCGTTCTGACGTCGAAATGAAATCAGCGCAGGAGGGAAAAACACCTCGGAGAGTCGTCAGTGGGAACTTGCAAGGCAAAAGGCACTTTTTGGGTGAAGTATGGAATCAAAGGACAAAGTTTCACCGACCTAAATCGTTAAACAGAAGTAGCTGGAGAAAAATCATGCGGACCTTGTCGTCCACTGATCGTATCCATCCAAATCAAAAATTAGTCGCTGAACTCCCCCCTCAAACGAAGTATTTTCTTGTCAACACCAATGATAAATCAGAGCACTCTGTAGAACAAGGACAAGTACCATCAAGACAAGTACTCTATTTTATCCTACTGTAGGCAAGTACTCTATTCCATTCAAGGTCACTTCAAATTTCACTCAGGCGAAGTCCTCGCTGTATCTCGGTTTCTGAAAATTACCCACATTACTGCTTTACAAAAAATATCTGACAATTTCAATGACAGGGAAGTACAATGAAATAAATTTGTGTGTACACCAGAACCACAGAATATCAGTTGTGTTCTCTTTAGTTACCTAATCACTTAACGTGTGATCTTGATTCATTTACTGCTGCTGCTGTCTATTTCACTCGTTCACATTAAGAAATAAAACTCGGTGTCTTCCTGTAAATCCAGAGAGAAGAGACGCTGTTGTTTCTGAGCAGTTTAGCTAAATTAAAAATGAAAGATTGCAGAAAATTTTTAATTTTTTCTCAAGTAAGAGAAGCTTCCTCCGTGCACCCATTATACTGATGGAATGTGAATAAGAAACCCAATTAAGCCGAGCTAAACTGCTGCTTTCCACACTGGATGGAATCCCGTCTGTTTTCATAAAGGCACTCACAGTGCAGTTGCCAATCATTTATTAAATAAGGGGACTTCATTTTGCAGTTTTACCCAGACTATGTTTTCTAAGTGTCTCCTACCAAGGATCTGGCAATGTTCACATTAAACAGTGAATCAGCCTCAAAGTATTAACTACCATCCGTATTCTACTTTGTTGAAGTTGTGTTTGAAAGAGAGTTCTATCGAATCAGTAATTCTGCTGAATGACGGCAAAAAAAAAAAAGAAAAAAGAAGAGAACATTTGTGTCATCAATGCAGATGAATCAGTTTAAATTTCATGACTATCACACGAGCTGCAGCAGGAATGTGCTGGCAGTGTGTATGTTTGGTGTCTATTTGTAGCTCAAGCTGATTTGAAGCTCCTGTCTCCGGTGAGAGCATAATTCAGTGTAAAAACAAGTAGAACAAAGAGATTATGCAGATCCATTTATAAAAAATACAGCAGAAAGAACAAATCAGACCGTGTGGGTGTGAATATTCCTGTGCAATGTGTGTGTGTGCACTGTACATAACTACGCATGTACCACACATTTTATTACACTGCGGCCTCGTCAGCATTCTCAAACAAGGCTTTATTATTAAAACAAAGACGCGTTTCAACGAAAATCTATCAATGTAGAGATTGTTCATCAAGATCCAGATATAAAGAAGACAAACAATAAACATTACTGTGTCATATTATCATTACAATAAGAATTTACATACACATGAGGACATCATAAAATCCTCATGAAGTTTACAGGCCACTAACTCTCTAATTAAATCAACAAATTAAACTCAAATATGACAAATTGTTATCCATAAATTTACCACAGCCACTCCCGTTCCCACCTACGGGAAATTTAGAGTTTCCAATCAACCCAAGGAGTGTGTGAACGTGTGTGTGTGAGTGGTTGTTTGTCTCGATATGTGGCCCTACGATGGACTGGTGACCTGTCCGGGGCGACCCCACCTCTCGCCAAATGACATCAGGGAGAGGCTCCAGCCCCCCTCGGCCACTCTGAAGCAGCATAAGCGGTTGATAGTGGATGAAATATATAATAATATCTCTTACATTTAACTCAGGATGCTGAATTTACTAATCTCTTCTTGTTAAACATCTCCTTTTGTATTTTTAAGGTCACTTGGTGCAAACGCTCCATCGCTGTCTTCTGTTACTCAGCCAGCGAGACCTTGAAGTGGACTGAGTAGACCTCTGCTGGGATCAAGGTTTTAAATATCAGTATGAGAACATCCAACAAGTGGAGGGGCTCAGTCTTATTAATGTTAAATTGTTATGTTCGAAAGCACTTTGTTGCCTCAGAGGAGGGAGATTAAATTATATCCTGCCAACTGAACAAAGATATATTTAGGAGTGTTTTGAAAAGGTTTAAATATAAACCTAGCTCGGTTTTTCAAAAACATTTACAGATTATGAAAATTGGCCACTGGATGTTCTTAATTATTATTCCTTTCGCTCCAAAAATTGAAAAATTCCATTTTTTTTGCAATGTGTGTTGTTTTATTGACTAATGTGTGTATCCAATAGGATTTATTGAGAGAATTATTGATGACTGCGCACAAGGTTTTCGCAATTTTGATGGAAAGCAACTGCTCTACGTGAAATAACGGCGTTGATTTGTTGATTTCTGTTCGTTGGGCACAAGCAGCCTCTCCCATCATCCTCCTCATCTGAGCAACCTTTGTTCGTTTCGCAATTATTTTGCTCTAAACAAATCTTTTCACTTTACACACCCACTTCCGACGTCTTCGGTTTTGTTGTATTGTTTATCATCAAGGTAGGTTTAGCTCCTTAACAGCACATTTGAATGCCTTTTGTTTTGTCTGCTTGCTGAAAATGTCTTCATCAAGAGGGGCCTGTGCAGTAGCAGTTTTCCCAAGCACCAAAAATAAAATCTGTGTATTGGTGAAATGATTCATTTGGAGGATTAGAAGATGAAAGCTTTGATTATTGGATTTTTCTGCCTAATTAATATGCAAATGTGTACAGATCCATACGTAATTATTTTTTGTTTTTGTTTTTGCTATTTAGAGGAAGTCTGGTCATGTCCTCAGATCTGGTGACGTGTTGATCTGTTTCAGTGCAGATCGAAGCCTCGTGGATCCTGTCTGCTCGGGACCGAAATCCATTTGAAATGTTTTTGGCTAAAGGTAGTTTTAGATGGCTTTCATGGCTAAAAAAAACAAACAAAAACAAAACAACAACGACCCAAAAGTTCTGTTCGTGTGTATTAATGCGGTGTTATTACTGATATTTCATAACTGATTTCACCCAAAAGCTAATGTGGAAAATTATAGGCATGGTGTCGCTCATTAACAGCAGGTAGCCACCAGCTGTTGGACTCCCAGCAGAAATAGTCATGGACAGTTTGACACTAATGATCCTGGGCCTGTATTATGTGGTTCAGTCTATTGTATTATTACAACACACTGATTGGCTGTCAGGCGAGGAGGGGGGTGGGGGGGGTGGGGGGTGGGGGCCCTTTACCTGGTTGGAGAGTGGAGGTTGGAAATAATACTGGTTTGAAAAAGGAAGGTCATGAAAGGTAACTGTCCTTACCTTTATCACAATATTGGAAAAAGGACTTTATTTGTAGAGCACTTTTAAAAAACAACAACAAAACTTTTGCCTCCCTGAAACAAACAAAAGGGGAAAACTAAAAATTAACATATTACAAATTACCTTTGGCAAAAAAAAAAAAATCAGCAACAACAACCCAGTTACAATGGCAATAAAGTATGAGATTAAATAAAGCAAAGAGAATGAATGATAATATAATGAAGCAAAAGCAATGTAACAAAAAAATAGGAGAAGTAAAAGAAGGCAAAGCTTGTTTTTTTTAGTTTTTTTTAAAGGTTTACTCTTTTCAGGTTAGCAACTCCAGCCTGGACTAAGCATGAGCAAACAGGGTGATCTGGACCTGGACAATGATTAATAACAGTATGAAGGCTGCGATAAACACCTGAGCAGCCACTTGACTCACCTGAGGTCAGGAAAGTGGAGGACGGGTATCCCCAGGTTCTCACTCCATGCAGAGACACCTGAAAGGGGAGGGCTGTTCCAGTTCCTGCATGTGGTCCTGGCCTACTTTGTTAGAGATAACAAACAGATGGAAAATGATGCAAGGGGCCAATGATTCATCTCTTCGTGGCAGGTAAAAGACCCTGGAATGGATAAGTCAACACTTTTATTGGTCCGGTATCAGAAGGGACGTGCCTTGTTTTGTAGCTCATGCCAGCTTGTGGGAAAACCTGGTGGAGCTCCCCCAGCTTTACTGATACCATGACTGACTATGTTGGGCCCAACGGTGAAAGCGTTGATTCTGTTGGTGTTTCAAGTGTGAAGACTGTAAACTCCCCCCTCTACCCCTGTGCGGTTCAGTTGGCCATCCAAGCTACTGTACATCAGCTGAGTTAAAAGCAGCACCTGCTTACCAGCTGCAGTCAAAGAGGACTTTTGAGTTCCATGACACACTTAAGAGCGTAACAGCATTGGTGGTGCACAGCCCAAGTCTCTGGGTTTCAGTGTGTTTGAACACATTCTTCGTCATTTTAAGATTGTGTGAGGACGCAGGGGGGAAGCTGGGAGGAGCCGAGCCCCGTGTGAGAAGACCGTGAAGCCCTCTTTTGAGTCATGTGATAATGTTCACGTGATCAGTTGGGACCCAAAACGTAACAATCACATTTGATTGGAGCTTGAAAACCAAACACTTTGATCTTGAGCCAAAACATTAGCCGTTAGCTGCAAGCTCGATGTGCGGCTGTCTTTTTCTGAGTTCTGTAGTCACGAAGAAGAAATGCTGCAGTTTTTTTAAGCAAAGATATCTTTTATGAGGCATAGAGAGGCAAAATACACTTTTTGGCTGCAGTGTCATCTTAATTCTTCAGATTAGGATCATTGGGAGTGCCTGGAACTCAGCAGTGGTGCAGGCAACCCAGAAGGGGAAAGGCAGAGTATAGGACAATGTGACTAGCGTCGATGCGTTCCCCCATTCTACATCTCAAAGACCGTATTGATCAGGTTGGCCGGGCCTGGTGTGTTACCAAGGTGCTTCTCTTGAAGGATTAATTTGAAGCGAAATGTGAGATTTTATCTTTTGTGACACACAGTGGTCTGTGCAGGTTTAAGGTCTCACCCTTTTTGTATGAAAAATGCATGCTGCCACATTTTGGTGCATAATAAATCTGTCACCCGGCGCATGAGGAACACAGGCAGCTACACATCGATGATGCGCTAACCTTCAGTGGGAAGAAAGCGTAGGCCAGATAAGGAAGGTGTCGGCCTCATCTATTGGTTAACATGTCCAACAGTGAGTTTGGCAAGTGGAGGGTGACCTAGCTGCGACCTCGGTGATGAACGACGTAGAACTGACGACGAGAACAAGGGGAAGTGAAGAGATGAGCTGGGGCTTGACAAAGAGGAAGAGATACATAGAGAAGTACTCATATAACAACAGACGCTTGAGGGCAAATCCAACACCACACAAGGGCAGAACTTTCAAAATAAAAGTGGAAACAACGGGCATTCAACAGACTGGGAGGATGACACATTTAATGGGAGTGGGAAAAAAAACTGTGCTTCAGTGACATAAGGTAAAATAATAAATAAGGAAACATGAAAATTTGGAAATATACAAATAGAAACAATATAGCCAAGTGGGATGGGGACAGTCTCAGATCTCGTGTGTGTGTGTGTGTGTGTGTGTGTGTGTGTGTGTGTGTGTGTGTGTGTGTGCGCGTGTGTGTGTGTGTGTGTGCGCGCGTGTGTCTGAAACAGTTTCAGGCACCAACCCCATTATCGTTTGCCCGTGGAGAGAAAATCTTTGATTTTTTTGCCTCATAAACAAATATAAATTTAACAGATCTTTCTTCATAATATGCATATAATTGTTACAAAAAACAGCAGGAAAATCTTTGCAATTGAGGGCACATGTCTCATCCCTGAAGGCATCAAGAATTGATGACCTGTGGTGTTATATTTGGAATATAATTTCCTCTAATAATTTGCTATGGGCTAAGAGGGTGGGGGATTTTATAAATGCTGTTGTGAGAAAATACGTTTTAAAAAAAATCAGTGGGTCTTTGGGCAAATACATGGAAGCAGCAGAGGCTTGCAAACACATTGATGTGATTACAGTTCATTATTCTCTCACTGGTTTTGTCCTCCTATGTTACTTACCATGCACATGTGACTCTTTGTCCATATCATGTGGGAAAAATGTAATTTTCCATACCCATGACTCCTCACTTACTGTATTTGCTCAGAGCATGAGAAAAATCTACATTTCATTTCAACAAGCCTTGTTCTTGCTCAGCCATCGGGGGTCACTTACAAGGGTCTGATTCAATTATTCTTCCTTTCACAACAGGAGGAAAACATTTTCATGGTGAATGGTTTGCCTAAATAGATTACCATCTCAAATAATTCAATTTCCGTTAATTTGATTGATTTCTTACCAAGGGAAAAGAAATCTTAATTTAAAACCATTGCATTTTCTAATCAAACATTAACTGAGAAAGAGGCCTGGGCGAAAATCTTTTATTACCAGTTTCCACACTAATTGAAACAGAAAATGCTGACGGCTTCCCTATTAAATGTCACCAGCAGTATTCAGTGTGTGACGAGCTCATATTCGAGATCGCCAAAATAAACGTAACCGTTTGCAAGCTGCGCGGCCATTCCTCCTCATATAACGCACAGATTGAGTGCAGACACACGCTTTCTCATAACCACAGAGAATCTATGGCGGGCCATTACTACAGAGGATCCAGATGAAGCAGTTCAGTCATCTGATCCATACCCATCCATTATTTATCCCGCTCGGGGAGACAGCGATGCTGGGCTTCTCTTCTCAGAGAGACCCAGGAACCCCATCTATTCTCATGAGCAAAGGAAATGCCATGCAGTGGTGGAGTGAATCACCAACACAGCAAAAGGGTGACGAAGAGACAGGGAATGAAAACAAAAGTTATCACTGTTGGAGATATCATGAGACATCAGGTGCGCTGAACCTAGAATTATTACAAATCTTAAAAAAAAAACACAAAAAAAACGAAATATAACTTATTGAGAATGTCTGCACCCGGTGCACCTTGCAGACTGGTGCCCACCAATGTGATGCTGTATGAAAATAAAGCAGCCTGACCGGGGCTGCGGGGAGGAAACACCTTGTGGAGACATTGTGTGAGTGGCAGGCAGAACTGGCGAGCTGCCACAGATAATAACATCTGAAATAAATTTGATGTGTGGAATTCAATCTGTAGTGATAGGGACGGCTGCAGCATTAGAGTGAAGTTCTAAATGCTATCTACTCATCCATGGAATGAGGACTGACACCGCAGTCTCAGAGAATAGATTGTGCAATTAGCAGCCTTTGTGCTGTTTTGACACAATGAAAGAGGGAAATGAGATTCAAAGTTGTCATGCATGGTTCTCCGTAGGTCTCCGATTCCCTTAAGATATTCCAAATGTAGCACGTCTTCACCATGTTTCAGGTGTGAAGGAGTTGCAGGGTTGGCACTGTGGCATTCCGTGTTAATTTAGATTTATTAATAAAATGCTGTATTTTGATTTTCACCCTGGCAGCTTGGACGCTTTTAACATGAAGGTCCGCTGTGATTAGCCTACTTTTGGATGGGCATTGATTTAATAGCTACAGTTCCAAAGTGTAATACTCCTTTCAGAGCAAAGGGGGCGCCCTTTGAGTAACATTGAACATAATGGTTCCTTATATGTTTCACATGGTTGACCTCCAACAGTCCCGTCTTTACAGCAATTAGGATTTTAAATAGGGAAATATACACATGGACACATGACAAACATGAATGACAATAACGCTGCATGTTTACTGTCTAGAAAGAATCAGAAAAGATAACATTGTTATCTCAAAATGACTCCCCAGAAAACACACATCCACTTATTACACTGCAACTTAACACCGTCTCATCCTGTTTACTTTATCATGAAAAAACAGTGCTGTTTTATCTCTGTTGATAATAATTGTTTGCGCTGTAAAACTTTAGTTCAGCATTTGATTGTGGGTGAGTCTCACCCACATGAACTGTCATAAAAGAAAATCACTCCTATAGTGAAGTGTGAGTGTGTGTGTGTGTGTGTGTGTGAGAGAGAGAGAGAGAGGGAGAGAGAGAGAGAGAGAGGCTCTCAGTGGTGAGTTTATCTTGATGCTATCTTACACTTATTCTTATGATGTCCGAGTACAATTTTCCTCTAGGGAATTGCAGGGATTTGCAGTCATTATTAAAGCATCCTCCGAAGGTAGCGGTGTAATATTCTTCTGTTATTGCATAGTAACCTACTAGATGTCATTTCAACATAATGCAGCCCAATATGATAGCAGACTCCCTGCTTGAGCCCTCCCTCCGCCTCTCATGTGTCTACATTTTCATCCCATGGCCGTCTCTAGGTGATTTAGCGCCGCCAGTCTCAAGCAGGTGTCCAACATGGCGATCACGGGGAGCGGATCTCTCGCTATTTCTCTCTCTGTTGTCGTGATTTCAGTGGCGTTTCTTCCTAAAGGTAAGTTTTGTGTTTGTGTGTGTATTTATCTGTGTGTGCGTGAGTGTGTGTGTGTGCGTGAGTGTGCGTGTGTGTGTGTGTGTGTGTGTGTGTGTGTGTGTGTGTGTGTGTGTTGCGTGATGCAGAATTACACCTTCCACAGTTAAAGCCCGGAGACTACCGGGGAGAAGTTGTGGTGCGTTTGCGCGCTGGATGCGCACAAGCTTTTCCCCCCACGAATCTCGGATCACTTCTTGGATTTTACTGGAGTTGCGTGTCCTCTTCAATCTTCACGGCGTTCTTAAGCTGCATGTGTCGTAATTTCAGAGCTGATAGAGAAGGTGTTGTCCTGAGTTTTTATTGTAAGAGGCTGCAGAGGACTGCCATAAAAAAAGTAACGTGCACAATTACAAAGCAAGAAAGTGCCGGTGATAATCTGGTGCGGTGGTCGTTTAGTGTTCAGACCTGAGGCAAGTTGGAGGCAACGGTACGTAGCTCGTTATTATCACAGCAGTCCGGCCGTGAAAGGAAACGGTCGGACGCATAAACTGCTCAAGCCTCTGTCCCAACTGATTATAAATCTCTCAAGTCTGCGCTTCAGGTGCGCTTTGGAGAGAGAGAGAGAGGAAAAGAAAAAAAAAACAAAAGAAAAAAACACGCATTGCAGCTCTGGTCTCGCAGTGTCCTCTGGCCGCACAAGTGTGTGTGTACCAGTCCGCAGTCTCCACTTCCCCTGCTGTCAGTGAGGCTGGGAGATGTGCATCTGACATGCCGCTTCAGCGTGCAACTGCATGGACAAGAGATTCGCACAACCATTGCAGTCCCCCGTCCTGATTATTTCCTCCGCCGTTGCATCAGAGTTGCATGCGTCAGATTTTTTTTTTCTTTCCTGGAAAACGTATCTGCTGACAATACTGACGCATGTGGAGCGGTTAAAATGTCAGCTAGTTGCAGCTGCTTTTAAATCCCTCCCCGTGATAGGATGGACATGTTGTGCGGTCAATGCCCGGGCTGTTGTAATGGCATGCAACAGTTGCACTGACAGGTTTTATACTACAAAACCACTTTAGTACAGCTTTCAGATCCCAATCAGTGGCTAAATACGGCAGTGGCATCTGCATCACCCATCAACAGGTCTGCAGAAACTGAAAGTGTGTGTGTGTGTGTGTGTGTGTGTGTGTGTGTGTAGTGCAATGGATGAGATGCCCTCAAAATGAGGTTAAACTGAATTTTTAGACAAAGTATTTTCTATTTTCCCCAGCCGCTTTCAAGGCTTTCCTTTCACAGTTGTATTACGGGTTGTGCTGAATAGCAAATACAATGACATTTACAGCATTGTCTCGCATCTCCTTGTCACGTTAATTTAATTAACCTCTCAGTCAAATAAAATAATGTATCATGAATGCGCAATAACCCGGGGCTCGGTGCACCCGAGGTTGCAGCATTAGGCAAACCATGCATCCTCTCAGATCAGGTGAAACAATATGCTGTGACACTTAGATTTCTTCTCTGTACCAGTTTTTCTAACTTACCTTTGATCCGTAGCTTTTAGGCAACCATTTAGAGGGGAATGATCCCAGTGACTACAACGTGTGTTCACATCTTGCTAGACAGTTTATTATGAAGACACAGAGGAATACAATGGTTAACCAAAGACACAATAAGAGAGAGACAGACAGGTAATCCTGGACATCACAAAGGGAAAATTCCTATAAGCACTGTTGAAGCTGGAGCTCAGCACCTCTTTTTGAAATGCTGTGAATCTGCATTCTAACGAAGAATCTATTTAGCACTGTTTCTCTCCGTGAGTCTCCTAGGGCTTGGCCTGTTGGAGCATATCAGATGGTCGTATCTCAGAAGGTTGTATAATCCCACTTATTGTCCGTTTAAAGTCATTCGTCAGGACTGAGTGATGGTGAAGTGGATCGATACGAGCTGTCGCGAAGCCTCAAGGCACTGCTGAAGGACAGGGTCTCCGAGAAACAAAAGGAAACATACAGCTGTTACGCCGCTTTCGGTTGCCAGGTTGCATGTGACAGAGTGAGTGATTGAAGATGTCCGTCTTTGGCTGCTTATGGCGAGGTTTGGATTCGTAACAGATGCTGCTGAAATCTGTGAGCAGTCTGCTGCTTTGCCCTTAAGCTTTGTGTTCTGGAGGATGGTATATGTATATATATATATATATATATATATATATATATTTGTTATATTTCCTGGATGATCATACAAGTGCTGAACTCTCTGTGTTTGACCTCTGTCAGTGGTGAGCACCTGAGGTCAGAATAACAACAGGTTGATATGAAACCTTGTCCTGAGCACTAAATAATAGCCGGGACAGGCAGTATAGACAGCTGCTTAACTGTGTACAAATACGTCACTTTTACACAGCGTTATATTGTTAAGGTACATAATCATTAACAACAAAATATGCTTCATTCGTGAAAGTGCTCTGATGCAGTAACATCCATCCATCCATCATAGGCGGGGTTCACTCTGGACGGGTCGCCAGTCCATCACAGGGCCATCAGGCGCAATTAGGGGCTCAGTATCTTGCTCAAGGACACTTGGACATGGTCACCGAGGGAAGTGAGAATCGAACCAGTGACCCTTCAGTTGCTAGACAGCCACTCTACCTCTGAGCCAGGCTTCCCTTCAGATAAAATACTATGACTGCAACATGTAGTTATACCTCCTTCTGTGCTATTATTGGTGTCAAATATCAGTATTTTTTATTTCCTAACTGTGTGTCACAAATAAAATCCACCAAGTTCCTTATTGCACTTGTGTGCCTTAAAGACTAAGACTAAGACTGTGTAGGCTGTTGTGCATCGTTTCATCTCAGTTGTCCAAATTCAGTGAAAGTGACACCACAGCGCAGTGAATAGATACATAATTTTCGACATTTAAGGGGTTGTTATTGTTCAGTTCCACAGACATTGTGACCTATCAAGGTGAATTGTCTTTCAATAAATCCAGAAACTATGTGATACTGTTATATTGTGGTTTACTCCATCATCCTTGATTCCTCATCGGCCTCTGGAAGGTATTTAAATATAAGTAAAAAAAAACCAAAATTGAACATACAAATACACGGATGAAGCGTGCATTGAAATTGCTCTTTTGAATTTAGAGCAGTAAATGTTTATGACTAGGAGTGCAAGTAAAGACTTAAAAAAATAAACTTAATTTAGATGATTTTAGGTAATTGATTGGGTCATATCTGGAGAACATCAAATAACTGTGAAAAGGGTCTCTATAAAGCCCAAGATGATGCCTTCAAAGTAGTCGGCCAAAGCCTGTATAGATCAATTTACCATCCCAGAAAACAAAAAAATCACATCCTCGCTATAAAAATGGTTGACATTTTTGCTTTATAAAATGACAGGGACAATTAATTGCTTATGAAGACTGTTGCCGATCAATTTTCTGTCAGTCGATTCATAATTTCAGCTCTGTACGCACAGAGTGACACATATTACATCAGTGCCGTCTCTGCAGCACTTGCAGCACAGAACCACGTTTTCAGGGTAAATTTAATATCGCACTTAATGGCCCTTTCATATGTGCTCACGTGTAAAGTACTTCATCGCCCGTACATCGAGATCACCACAGTACATCATTTGTAACAATAATATACTCTTCTATTTAAAGAAATAGAATTTATTGCTCATTAAATTTACATTAAACTGCTTAATAAGCCTCACTCTAATTGCTAGATAATGCATGGCACTACTTTATGCGGTGGCAGCTCATCTTATCCTTTAAAGGGAGGGGCTGGCAGACAATTGGCAGCTGATACATGTGAGGAATTTAGGGCCTGGTGGTTATAAAGGGGTATGCAGTTACCATGTGTTTCTCGACTGTGTCTGCTTTGAATTTTCCTGCTGTACAAACGTGTGTAGGCGTCTGTAAACCACAGCTATTGAAACCCATCCCTACCTCGCTCTCACGTTGCAGTGTGCTAACGTGTGTCTGCGATGTAAATTCACGCTCTGTCTGAGGTGTTTTATGAAAATAACCTGAGAGCAAAGGGTCTTTGCTGGTGAAGAGAGTTTTCACTTTGTTGTTTGTCCTTTTTCTGTAGCAAAAAAAAAAAAAAAAGGAAGTTGATCATGACGGTAGAAAAATCTGTAGTTCACTTTATTTGCCGTGACTGTGAGGTGAACGATATTGCAAGTGACGGGCGATGCACGCTGTCGTGTGCGGTAACTTAGTTCTGTCTCCGTCACTGTGTGGAGGCTCATATCGTGCAGCTTAATATGCTGCATGTCCCTCTTGTAATAGAATCCTTTGCTTTCCACTGTCGTTAAGCTGTGTGAAGTTTGGGATTAGTGAATCAAATCTCTAAAAGTATTCCATTCTGATGTTGTAAGATTTGTCACATTTGAAGAGGAGGTGCGTCTCTTTCTCTAACTCACCTGTCATGCAGTGATCACATAGTTTTCCTCTGTTGGTAGCCAGAAGTACTCTCGGTACACCCCACGTACAGCTTTTTAAAACTCACAACAACAACAAAAAAAAGAAGCAGATTGACCCTGTTTCTGTCGCGAGTAGACAAGTTGCCGCTCTGTTTTTTTATAACCTTGTACGTACGTGATGTTTGATACAGGAAAGCAGGCAGTAGCCATGTTTCGATGGTTGGGTTTTTTTTTTTGTTACGAGTCTGTTTTTCAAACTCAATGCTGACTGAACAATGGTACAAAACTAGCAGGTTGAATTTGTGCTCAAAATGACAAAGCTGCTGGAGTTACAGGCAGAAGCAGGCCACAATAAGTAGTCACGCCAATACAACGCTTTCCCATCGCTGAGGTCAAGGCCTCAATCTGAGACATTAATTCTATTTCTTAAAAATCAATAATCAATGGGCTACTGTCCAATTCTGTCCTGCGTGCATCAGTTAGCGTTGAATGTTCAATGTGGAGCCACAGAACTCTGCATGCAGGGTCTCAATGGGCTGTGTGTCTCATCTCCGGTAGCCCAGAATCAGTGACCCCGAACTCCAATTCCATGATCTGGTAGGAATACACAGTCCAACATTCCCGTCCAAATTCTAATTGGAGCGCTTGATCTTTCATGTTTAAGGGCATTCTCGAGCAGGCTTTAATCTAGATGCATGTCAAGGTTTATTTTCCTGAGATCTGACCCCCGCTTTGGGAAGATTTTTTTTTTTTAAAGCATTAAGCTCTGCCACTACTTCTCCAGGCGGTCCAGGTGCTGCTGTAGTTCTTTTGTGGTTGACAGCAACACAAGCACAGAGTAAGAATTTCATTTCCTTATATTTGCGGTGTTCCAACAGTTGTGTGAGGTCATCAATGGAGATCAAGAGTGCGAGGGGTTTTGTCTGCTTGCATTATAGTGGTTCCTCCAAGTGAATACTTTAGCTGGGTGATTTTTTTTTTTTTTCCAAGGTCGTAGAAGTGCTGTAGACATGCTGTCACTTTGAATAACGTACCGGAGTAAATACGGAATCAAACCTCGAGATTTGTCTTTGGAATGGATTTGTGCTGCGGTGTCGAGCTGAATGACAAACTGGGGATGATCAAAAATGTGTCTGTCTGTGTTGAAATGTAGAAAACAGTCAATTAGGAGAAACAGACAGATGACAGGCCCTTTTATGGATGTGGGGACAGAAGCTTCCATTCATAACTCCACTGTTTTAATGAGGAGGAGAGCTGATGTCCCTGCTTATGAATATGACATTGTTCTCTCTTGTTCCCCGGATCTGAGAGACCTCCCTCCATTGGTTGTGCTGCATAGACGCTAACAATCAAGTCCACAATGAAAAAAAAAAAAAATTGAAATGCAGTGTTTTGTTTTGAAAAGGCCATAGAGTGCACATTAGTATGGGTGATGGAGCAATTACAAGCCACCATTAAGGCGGCGATGCAGTCAGTTCTTGCTACATGAACACATTGGCTACATCCGCTGCCACTGAGTCCTCTGAAACCTGTGACTTAGCATAAAAAAAAAAACAAAACTTCAACACATTCTCTAACCAAAGTCGCCAGTGGTATATTTGTGGCAGTTATCCTGGATTGTCCCTGGTCCGCTAATTTATCTCTCTGTTTCTCACACATAACATTCCAGAAGCCACTTAATTGCATGTCTACAAGGGCGGAGATGAGATTTGACTCCGTTGGACTTCATCTTACCTTTAGACAAAATTAGCACAGCAGTTTTCTGCATTCACGTTGAAGCCTTGTCATAAATACACAAATGAAGCACTCCCTGTTGACCTAGATATTTTTTTTCAATCAGTGAATAAATAAAGCTTTTACAGTAATGGAATATTTTTGATACAGTACTTGGTAAACTGCAGGAAAAATGGACACATTGAGGAAGGTTTTTCTTTGTATTACAAGATCTGCACTTGTTATCTTTACTAACGCCAGAGCAAATTAGATGACGACAAAAACACAGCAACATTTCCAGTTTCGAGACCTGCTGCAGTGTCATGAGGTAACATTTGTACTGATTTGGTACAATGAATAGAATTGACAAGACCGTGAGTGAGAGGAGGCGGGGACTGTAGCGCTGTACGCATAAACTCGCTGTCAGATAGTGAAGGAAAGTACATCCGGTAGTATTAATACTGCAGACATTTCAAACATCAAGTAAAGTGATTTTTTTTTTTTGACAACACTCATGCTCATTTCGCTTTACATTTGCTGGATATTTACACAGCCAACAGCTTGCAAAGATGAAACATTATACGGACATAAAATGTGGTAATATGCTCTCTGCTGCCCCCAGGTGGCCAAAACAGCAATGCAATTCTCCAATTTCTGCGTCTGCATCCTTTATCTTCCCCTTTCAGCAAAACAAAAGCTTATTGTAAAGGGTTCTACATGTATTACCTTATTACTAAAAACAACAATCAAAAAAGCTGCAATTGAAAACTCTAATATCAAATAAATAGAACTTTTTATTAACAAAACAGATAAGACAGCTGAATCTCCGGCGGCTGCTCATCTCGCTGCTGCTTCCTCTACACTCACAACTCCTTCCTACCCACAAGATTTTACTTTAATGTGTTCGCAAAGAAATAGGATAGGAAAACTGCACTCTTTCTGCCGCGGATAGGAGTGTAAGGAAAGCTCGACTGAAATAATCCCAACAAAGTTTTGATAAAATGCTTTTATTTGACGAATGTTTATGATTATTTACTTGAATAAATGGGTTTATTCCTGTTCTCTGATGAAGTTGAGAAACGGTGTATACACAGTGTAGGTCTGAACACTGTAAAACATCACGAACACACACCACCGCCACGAGCCGGTTTATGAAATTACCAACCGTCCAACTCAGCTGGTATTTTTGTCCGTCGTGTACACGTTCTCGCGCAGGAAGGAGCTGCGATCACACACTGCTGCTTGTGAAGGCGGCCTGTTGCTTATTCAAAGAAACATGGAACACTTGAAGCAGATTTATCAGAATTACAGACTCACCCAAAATCTGTACAAGCTGCGGGTACCTCCACGTAATGCAACTTATTTCTGCTTAAAGGCTTTTTTTTTTTTTTTTTTTAATGGGGGGGGGGGGACGTCTCTAATTCTCCTTCCTTGCGTCAACCCCCGTGTCAGTGTCTGCTCGCAGAGAAGTCGGGGATGCAGCTCACATTATCCAGAACTACACTGATCAGCCCAGAGGACCTCTCTGTGTCGTTTGCTCACTCAACCATGTGCTGTACCAAATATCCGAGAGAGCAGGGATGTTATTCTCACACATATTAGATCTTCTATTTCATCAGAGGATTCACGCCCTCACGGTTAAGAGTCACTTTTTCGGGGCCAAGGGGAAACAATAATGACAGTTTAAAAATAACACTCAGGGGAAAAAAAAGAAAACCTAAGTCGGCAGCGGATATTAGTTGTAGACTTGAATAGTCATATCAAATTTAGTTTACAGTAAAATTGCAATAAAAAGAAGAGTGTCTTATCATTCCGGTCTGGTACTAATACCTAGGTCACATGACACGGAGCAGCACTGAATTGTCAAAACTTCTGCCTCCTGATGTCATTATTTTGCTACTTTAATATTTCCAAGGACATATTGATCCACCAAGTTGGTACCAGTAAAGCTCACATTCACTGGGAGATAGAAAAATAAAGAAATGATCAAAACTTGTGGGTCTGAGTGCGAGATGAGCTTCCTTCAGCCTTCATCGCTGCCAGCGCACTCATCCTCTCTCACCTCTTGCAAGAGAAATGTGTCTGAGAAACTTGGGTGCGTTGATAAATGCTACCAAGTACAAATCTCTGCACTTTCTGTTTGTTTCTGAAGTGAGCCACCACACACATTGAAGCTGATAAAATCCAGTCAGTAGATGAATCCCAAGTAAAAGAAGCTCATCTAGAGAACCCTGGGACTCACAGCACTAAAACTAAATACCTGTTGATCAATGTGGAGGAGAAAAGACCCTTTCTCAAAGAGGGGACTGAATTTCCAATCGATGTGTTTAATTGTCAAGTCGTGACTAATCCAGTGCTTGAATGAAAAGGCTTGTCCTGCTATGAAGAGCACCGGTTATCAAAAAGATGTGTTTTTGTCTGCTTTGCTAAGAGGATTGACCTGTGAGGATGGGCTCAGCTCTGAATCGTTTTTTTTTTGTTTTTTGTTTGTTTTGCTCACATTGAGAGATATTGTGTTGAGGGCCTGTTATGATGGCTGCCACCTTGAGGGGAGTTGACCTGTGCCCCCCTTCAGCCCATCTTCTTTCTGATGTGTCCTCTGCGGTGTAATGGCCGGCCATTCACCCAGTCTGGAGGTTAGAGCTTTTCTGAGTCCACCACAGCATCTCAGTGGCGGGAGAGAAGCAGCTCCTCCATCGGAGCCTGATGAAATAACTGTAGAGAGAGCTGCAGCATGGAGGTGACAGAAACCTCCGCACTGAATCAAAAGTGCTTTCTAGCAGCGAGCGCCAACAACCGATAACACCTCATGATAAATATCAATAAATAAAGAAAGTAATGAACTTTATTTGTGCTGCACCTCTCATACCAAAGTTGCAGCTCAAAGTGTTTCATAACATTAAGAGAAGACATCAAAACCACGTGAAGAGAAAATTAAAATCATTTTAAAAGAGAATATTAAAAACCGAATGAGACCAAAACACACATGATTAAATGGAAATTTAATAAAATTAGAATAGAACGCACTAAAAGAAGTGCAGCAGAGAGCAAATCAAGGCTAAAGATTTACTCAATTAGATTCTCTTGTTGTGGTGGACGCACAAATTCCCTGGTTCATCCACTGGTTCATCCGTAACACACAGGTGGCCCCTCATATTTGGTTGTTTTCCTTTAGAGAAAGCTTTATTTTTATTCTTTGACTGCAGCTTCTTGAATTGAAGATTTTGCGAGATTTGCCAAAATAACCCCGGGTGAAGCAAACATTGTGGTTTTGGGGCAAAGTTGTAGAAAGCAGGCCGGCGAACTCAACTCTCCTGCTGCAGAGTTCAGTTTTGCAGACAAACATTGTTGACTTTTTTGTATTCTTGAGTTCTGGTTTTTGTGTGGTTTCATGTCGTTCTTATATTTTCCCCTGGTGTCTTTTTCTTCTACCTTCTTTTGTTTTTATTTTGAAAACCTCTTCCCTCTTCTGTCTTTCTTCCTGCCACCCCCCCCCCCCCCGCACACCTGTGTCTCCTCTGTTAATCAGTCACAGCTTTGCTCCCAATCTTTGCTGCCCTCCCATTCCCTGACCCGTTTCTTGTTGTGTCATTGGGTGAGTTGTTTAGGGCTTTAAAAAAAAAAAAAAAAAAGTTTTTAAGAAAAAAAAAATGAAACGGTGCCATTACCTTTAAATACAGTGTTGTAAGGCTGTGGTCATTAGAAAGGCGTCGCTGCTACAGCTTCAATACTTTGCATTACGAATACAAATGTTGTTTTTTCCCCCCCAGGCTTCTGTATTTCTATATTTCTATCTAGCCTGAGAGTTCAAGACAGCCATATTGCTCGACACCACCGTGTGGAATCAGTCTCTCCCTGTGTTTTTGGAGCGCTGTTTGCAAATGCATTCACGTCGACTGAATGAAGTATTATCCCCTTACACAGCAGGATGAAGCAACACTTGGGGACATCACTAGAATAGCCAGGTCTCTCCATGTTTCTGTTTCTTTTCAGCAGTGTTGCACTCCACCATTTCTCTAATGTATTTGAACTGTTCTCTCAGAGGTGCCATCCTGGAAAGAACAAAAGCCTTATAGAAAGACCTCCAGATGGAAGACGGCAAATGCAGTATATTTGCAGTAATAGTCCTATGATGCATTACGTTGCGTGTGTTCAGTCTATTTAAACAAATGTGGTGGTAAAAGCCGTGTGAAACCCAAAGGGATGTTTTTGAGATCATTTGCTGTCGCTGACTATCAGTCCTTTTTTCATTCTGTAATTTTCAGTATCAAAAAGCAGCACCACCATAAATCTTGATTGAAAACCAGAGAGAGTTAGAAACTGGTGAGTGAATTGAAGATACGGCCTTAAAATAAGGTTGCTGCATTTTTTGCCTATTAATCATGATAGCCGACACAGTAAATGTCAGTTTCATCAAATCCACTCTGAAGCACTTTATGAATGCATTTTTTTAACCTGATGATGCATTCATTGCATAAACTATAACATTTTTTTTATGATTTTCAATAGTTTTTCCACTGCAAATGCAAAAGAAAGAGGAAATTACACCCGAGTTGAATTTAACAAAACAGTATTCAACAAAATCAGAGGAGAACGGCTGGTTGTGCTGAAGGTCCGATTTGAGAGGAAAATATTTTGACGGTGCAAGTTGAATATCTTAAATGATGCGATGATCTTTAACCCGAGTTAAATGTTGTAGAACACCAAACCGCTGATGTATAAAGTGGCTTTGATGATGCTCCATGTATGATTGAGGTTTTTTTTGTTTTTAATCCCCAGTCGGTGCTGTACTTTGTAGACGCCGGTCCATGAGCCCGTGTCTCACAGCCGGGGGAGACCAATGTTATCAGCCTGATTTGGAAAACAATTAGCTACAAGCCATTAAGCTCACTAATCAACATGTTCTATCAGGTTTGTTTATCCTTAGCAACACTAAAGCGTGTGGGACCAGACTCTAGTGAGCTGTCTCGACCAAGTAACAGCGCCTGGTGATTTTTACTCATTATTTACGCAAAATATGCAAGTTATATTAATGTTTGGATGGATTCAGATGAGCTTTTAGCCTCGCTCCTTCCTTCATGCCAAGCTAACTTCCCAGTGTGGCTTCTTGGCTATTTATTTAGTACTGGAGGGGTACTGGTCATGTGACCTACCTCTGGGCAAGAAAACGAGCAGCTGTTTGTTCCAGTCAGTGCTTTATTTACTCTCAGCATCTGTTCAATGAAGTAAGAAGCACAGAGATGCGTCGGTGTTAATTTCGGTATGTTGTGTAGTTTCGGCATAGGTGCATTTCGCAGCATCCAAAACGCTGCATTCACATTCTCTTTTTGTAATCGTCCTTTCACTACTTGTGTTTAGTTGCTGACACGTTGCTGAGGAAGAAAAAGAAGGGATAATCATTCCAGGGTCTACAATTGAGGCAGAAGTTTTTTGCCTCCTCTCAAGGTGAATCATAAAAACATTCTCTGTTTCTAGCGGTTCTGACAGGTCGGCGCCGGCTGCCTCGGGGGCATCGTGCTCTTGAGTTCTCAGCTTGATGATAGAGCCATCTTAATTACTCTCAGATCTACAGCACTATAATCTGACATTGTCAGGCTGATCAAGACGGTGCAAAGCAAACGCTACGAGTCATTCACCCAAACCAGAAGCCTATTGATTACTTTTCATACTTGAGTCATTGCACTGCAGAGGGACATGGGAGGCAATAGATCTAATGGAAGTGGGAACTCAAAGTCACATTGTTTACATCTAAGTTGACAGGTAAATGTATTTGAAAGGAAATATGGGCTTGATCCAGTAGCAGCTTGTCTGAGGCAAAGAAAGAAAACAGCCGTGCACAGAGGAGTTACTGTGCACGCTAAGTATTTTCACCATCTATCTGCCCCCCCCCCCCCAAAAAAAGAACATAAAAACTCATAAAATGTTGCCTAAAATAGCGAATAAACACACCATTTGTGTGTCGATTTGAATCAGTCCTGACACTTTGTTGGTCTGGAATCTATCAACTTACAGGCGCGTCTTTCAAAATACTTCCTGTATTAATGCTATGAAATGCGAACTATCGAGTTCTGTTGGAAAGTGTTGGAATTATTGGAGGCGTATTTACAGCCCTGATTGAAGAGTTTGGCTACTCCAGGTGCTACATCAACTGATCTACTCCAGTGTTTGAAAAGATCGCTTGTACACAAGGGCTGCACAACCAAAAAGTCGCTGTTCATTTTTTAGTCTTTATAATAATATATGTGGGACTGATACTCACAACTAACAGACTAATTGATTTTGTCCTGTGAGTACAAAACCCACCTACTGAGTCAAATCGAATACATATCGGGATTCTAAATGGTTACATTCCTGTCTGATAAAAAAATTAATTAAAACTTAATGAACTGACTTACTGCAGTCGTAAGAGTGAAATGACATCCTCCCCTCTGCAGGCCCTAAAATCAATATCTAGGTCATACAGTACAGTCATATCACATCCATACAGGGTTAGTAGTACAGTTGTTAAACAATCTATATCTGTGAAGTGTGTGTGTGTGTGTGTGTGTGTGTGTGTGTGTGTGTGTGTGTGTGTGTACGTATACATATTTTAGTCGCAGTAAGCCACAGCTGATGTCATGGGTGTGTGTCGTTTTGGGGGGTGCGGTGCTTGTAGAAGCAGGCAGTTCTAATAGCGGCTCTCGCGCACCCTCTGGTCTCATGATCGCTGCAGCACTGTAACAGCTAATAGCAGACATTTAATGGACTCACATAACATAGATTTGTCATTGCTTCCGTTGTGCTGCACCTTGTATTTTTCACTGAGTTTCATCACTTCTTCTTTCTGTGCTGAAATTGTCACGTTTTTTTTGTTGTTGTTGTTGAATTCTTGAGCTACGATGGAGTCCGGTATTTATTAATTTTTTTTTTTAAACATTATGTGGCTAATTTTTAAATTAATTTCTTTTTCTTTTCTTTCTTTTTTAACAGCAACCTTTAACTTTGTTATTCAAACTTTCATGACAGTAAACAACGGCTCTACTGGTAAAACTATAGATGGATCTCAGTGGCAGAACGCCATTAATGTGTCAAGATAAGCCGATTGCGCTTGTCAGATTTGAACTCAGATTTGAAGTTAATTCTATCCTTTGTTCATTGATCCACCCGTGTGCCAGTTTCTGGAAAGAAATGGGAAAGCTTTTCTATTTGCATTCAGTGTGTAAATATAATCAGAGATGGTGTTCGCATCTGTGCTAAGTTTTAATGGTTAATTGTGACACAGCTGACACTTTCCAGTTGATTCTGTTTTGATAGTGCGAGCTGTTGTGATGAAGCCTGATAAAATCCAATCATTACATGTTTGACACATTTACACATAAACAGTGAGACGTTATAAATACCTTCCATCATGTTTGGGACTGATCAGCATCAAACGACTCATCCTGGTTGTGCTACAAGCTCTCTCTCCTACCGTCACGTTTAAAACACCTTGAAGTTGCAGTAATTGTCACTTTGAAGAAGTACTGTAGTATTCTCGATGAAGGGACCCCACCTCATACTTGTACCTTTTTTTTTGGACAGTGCTGTAGTACTTAAGTATGCAAGCAAACTGAGGAATCATCAAGTCAATTCCTCCTCTGAAAGTTGATTAAGTTCTCAGTGCGCTTAAACAAGTCTTATGTTGGGATGAGAAGAGTCACTGGAACGTGTTCTGTAAACGTGCGAGTCACAGCTCCAAGGGAGAAACCGAGTTTCTGTGTTTTCTTGCTTGACGTTACGAGCATGAATGATGCAGTGGACTAGGAACTAGTTAAATTGACTCGGCAACACAGAGCTCAACTTTTGTTGAGCGGAAGCTGAACTTTGCACCTTCTCTCATGCTGTTTATTGACCATATAGATTTTTTTCTTGTAAGCTTTAATGTCAGTCTCATAAAAAAGATCAGTGTCTTGTGAGAGCTGCCAGTGGTTCATTGACTGGAAACACAGTAGCTGCGTGCGTTGTGTGGTGCTGCTGTTTCCTGGTGTGAAATCAGAGGGAATGCTAATTTGTGCAGTTGCATAATGCAAAACTCTTCTTTCCTTCAGTGTTCATGAGCAGGATTGTTATTTGTGGGATGTAAACAGGCTCATTGCTGAGATCATCACTGTTTGCTGCCATTTTCTTACGTTAAGCATTTGCGATATTGTTGCTGGTACGTTCTACTAATTAAACTGCAAATAATTGAAACTCAAGTAAAGAAAGGAGACAAATACGACACAACCTAAAACATGTTTTTAATTTATTTTAAAAAGTTGTCTGCTTCTTTTTTCTTTTCTTTTTTTAAACCTGCAGATAGAAAGTGTGCAATATGTCAATGTGTAACTTGAACAGGATTTCTGCAGTTTATTTTGCCGGCTGTATAACAGCAACAAAACCTTCGCATTGGTGAGGAGGGCGCTGCTTTTTAAAGGCAAGCGAGAAGCTGGTGTCATGGCTCTGAGTGTTTACAGCCCCAGCCATCACTGATGGTGTTTGATAATCGCTTCTCTGTAATTCCAACCTATTTCCATGTTTGCCCTCTGTGCGTAGCGAGCCCGCAGCCATGACAGCAGCAGCAGTGAGCCACCACTCCCTTTAAAACACTGCAAACGGCACACTTGACGGTTCTGCTTTGTGCTGGGAGATGTCTCTTAAGCTTGAGCGTTTTGGCAAAGAAACACCACAGTAAAATGACAGATTTGTGGAACCCCCCCCCCCCCCCCCCATGACTAGCTGCCAGCTACTGCACCAGCTAATGAAGATCCTTAATAAAATCCAATCTAATTGTTTTTATTGTGTGACTAATCAGCTGTAGATGTACTGCAGCTGATTGGACTCCTGTGCGTTTGTGCTTTTTCTGTTTGCTTCTACCCATAAGTTTTATCCTCTCACCCTACATACAAGCCGATTGTGGTTTTAAGAACATATATATATATTATATATACAGACAAATGAAAAGTTTTGTTTTGTCCGTATAATGTAGCTCTGCACAGGAAACCTCTGAGGGAGACAGCCCATGTCTCGTCTAAAAACAGATATCAATAAATGTAAACAGCTCCGGCCCAGGGATGTCATTAAAAAGAATAGCTTGTCTAGACCTCATAAAACGAAAAACATATTGTTATTTCGGAGCAGCAGGAGTTATTGCCTATGAGCACTAAGATGACATCCATCAATTTAGGGTTTTATTGGGAAATGTAGATAGGCTGCTTGGGAGATGTAAATGATTTACTTAGCATAAAGCTGTGCTTGAACAGGCAGGGAGATAGTGTAGTTAGTGAGGGCAGGGTGTGTGTGTGTGTGTGTGTGTGTGTGTGTGTGTGTGTGTGTGTGTGTGTGTGTGTGTGTGTGTGTGTGACAAAGGCGGCATTGAAGCAAAAGCTGATTTCCTCAAGCCTGAGTGAATTGCGATCTGTGCATGAATAAATAGGCTGGACCTGGAGAACGTGGATTATTCTGGTTCAAATATCAGTTGACTTAAGGGTTGTCAAATGGCGTGCATGAGTAATAGGATTGTTGTACATGATTTCATTTCCTCACTAAGACGATATGACATTTGTTGGGTGTAACGTTTGCACTGATTGTTTCTCACTACGAGCACCAACTGCTCTTTTATTCCCGCTGCCTTTTTTTTTTTTTTTTTTTTTTTTAATGGCACATTCAGGCGAAATTAAATGAATCTCTTCCCCTTTTTGAAGATTCTTTTCATTGAATTTCTAAGAATAGAAAACAGACAACAGAGCAAAGACAAATTACCAGGAGTGCCATTACCGTGCAGCATCCGCCGTGACGGCAAACCTGGACAAGTTAACACGGGAGACGGATTCGTCACACAGAAGTTTGTGAAATCCCACGCCACCTTCCATGAAATACTGCAGCTTCAAACTTGCGTGAATTTGCATGGAGTTGTGTATCACTCTGACATGTTGGCCCCATCTTTCAGTGTATCTCAAATCTACATTTATTCAAATGTCTTGGGTGCAGTGAAGGTTAACACTGCATAATCCATCAAAATATTTCATTTGAAGAGAGGGTTCTGGGATTATTTGAATAATCAGTAAAGCAGTTTTTCTTGTGGTGAAGCGGCTCAGATATTAAAGGGGAAGCTGCTGAAAGTTTCAATAAAGAGATAAAGCAAACCTGGAGATGGTGGCCTCTTCGCGTGACCTCCACTGATGCTGACCCTGTCGACAACACAGTAGAGTTGGTTTAGCTTCTGCCGGGAGCGCTCATCACAACAATGAGTTACATATTTTGAAATGTAGCTAATTGAGTTTGTGTGTGATCGTCATTAATCCGTGAATGAATGCTGCCATGTCTTTGGTTTTGTACATTTCATTTTACCTCTGTTTACTTTCTATATTTGGCTGTAAACAATGATTTGTTTTCTGTTCTTTCTGCTCACCACAAATGACGGAGAAAATAACAAACAAAATCATTCCATTCATCAGAAAGTTTCTATTTCCCCCTGAACTGAACTGAGAAACTGTTTGCAACAAAACATCTTTCTAATCTTTCTTTGGCAATACATGTGCAGTCGCCAGGTTTTCATGTGTTCACTTGGAGCGTAACATTTATTTTGATGGAAGCTGGATGAAAAAAATGTGACATGTTTCAGATCTTATTGACTAAACTAAGACTGAGGTTAAAGTTAATCAAAACATTAAAACTTTATCAATCAGCTGCCTGGGGAAAAAAACAAACAAACATTTATGTTCACAGCAAAAATGGGCAGTTTGGATTTCTTCGACTCAAAACAGCAACATGATGGCATTTTTCTTTTATTTTCCATTTAAGTTTGACAAACAAAGAAAAGGGGATGATGAAAACTAACATGGCCATGTGACAAAGTACTAAAACTAAATTAAAGAATAGCCGCCAGAATTGATACTAATTCATCAACACCTTAATCCTGCTTCCAAGATTCAGATTCTATTCTGGCAGGTGGAGGTGCAGCGGGGAGTCATGGCCAGAGGCGAGTCTGCAGCCAGCAGTTCAACTTGCTGGCTGCAGGAAGGAGCCCCGGCTCTCTGTTGATGCTGATCATGTGTTTGAAGGAAAATAACGGTAGACATTCTGTGGCTGAGCGTAAGAAGAGGTTGTGAGCATCTTTACAGTTCGTCCCTTTGCGGCCTCAAAGAGATGTAAGCGTCAACACACAGATGAAGCCCATTTCCTGACTTTTTACATGAGCTGCACATTACTTCCATATCCAGCATTCATATTGTAGCTGACAATTATCTAAAAAGGTTGTGTGGATTCCTCCTCTCTGGGGGAAAATGAAAGGTGATGAATATTGAGGAGAAGAAAGATGTTTCAATGGTGACTTCTACATACAAGGTTTGGGCTGCTTTCATTTATACAGATCTCAGATTTCTGCGTCATGGGTGAGCTGGGGTGGGGGGGTGGACGCCGTGTCCAATCTCGAGGTTGGACTGTGTGGTTAGGGACCGATGTGTAAAAATGAATCAAGCAGCATTTTGTTTCAGTTAAGGTCGAAACTCTACCCTTAATCATCACACTTCTGTGCTGCTTTTATAGCTCAAAAGTAGAATATGGTGGATTAGATACTTCCTGGGTTGCTGTGACCCAGCAACAGCAGTACTGAGAACTCATCAACATCCCTGCAGGTACATGAAATCTACAATATGCAACCGAATGCAGAAGCTTTAATCAAATAATGAGCACCATTAGTCAATGAGACAGGTGGGCATTCAGAGCCGCTCTCTCAATAGTGTTTAACCACCGTCTACATTTCATAATACGCCGCCTCACAGGGTGAATGGGATTATTGATTGAGGCTTGTGGAACTTGTTGTCATCCACCACAGTTATGCAGAGTTCAGGGATATTCCCTGGTGACGGAAAAACTCTGACAACCACCCGGAACGTCCCGGATAGAGACGCAGCCTAGCAACACCAGGCAAGATAGTGACGATGAAAGGCTGACGGACAACAACGAGATGCTCCTGGTTCCCTCGGACCATCAGCAGCCGGGTGTTGTGGCTTTCACGAATTCCACCAATAACCGCAATTTATTTTGATTCCATCTGATTCAGACTCATCTCCCGATTCCAGAGCTTTTTTTTATTTTATTGTCGTCATTGTTACCACTATGTTTAGGGTTCACCACACAGCACTTCTTCTTAAAGAAGCCAAAAAGATCCAAAAATGCAATTAATGTAGAAATCGTTACAACGTATGGATCGGTGATGTGCCATTGTCGGCACGCAGCCCGAACCGATATCCCACCTCTGTTACCAGCGCCGCCCAGGCCAGCATGTCTACCTGACCACCTGCACGATAGAAGTAACCACGAAATAATCACATGATGCCTCTAACACACAAGGGTCCATACAACATCTCTATCAGCTCCTGCAACTTCTGGCCAAGATTCCCTGGCTGTTCACCACTTCATCAGCCATGCAAATGGCTGCTCTTGAACGTTCCGATCCCCTACTGACATTTTCTTTTTCCTTCTTTTTTTTGTTTTTTTTTGTTTGCTGTGATGCCAAATTCTTGTTGTTGGAAAAAAAATTCAAATATTTGAACACATCATGTGGCATACCAGCTTGGCCATCCCCATGTTGAGCAGTGGCATCTATGGTGTCGGGATGTGATGAATGGGGAGTTTTGGTGACCTTTTACTAACCTCATCATCAAGACCACCTGGGGAGGGATCAGGGCTTTTAATCAGCATCTTGATTTAAAAAAAAAAACAAAAACAACCCAGCACACAGAATACATTATATCAAAGTATTACCTTCAGTGTAAAATGTCAGAAGTTTAAAGGGTTTTGTTTTTCCACCATAGTGCCGCTGTGTGTTTTCATTATAACAACTTCACAAATACTCGCACAGCATATTCACACCAAACAAGTTGGACTCGAAAGAAGCTAAAGCTTTTGTGCTTTATTTTGGACAAGAACATCCAGCATTATGTCATCAAATGAGTTTTATTTTCATACACACTCAGAAGAGGAGGAGACCTTAAAAATTGGTACGAATCATAATGGCCTGTATCCATGAACCGCACTTCATTAGATAAGAACCAGAAGCTCTAATGAAACAACTGCAGTTTGATGTATTTACATCTCGTTTCTTGTAAAAACACAAAGGTGGGATGGGACTTGTTGCCAATTACATACCGCCAATTACATAAGTTGTCGGGCTTGAAGCTTTTCCACGTGATCGATCACTTTAAATCTCTTTAAACTCAGAGGAGCCGCTGTCTTGAAACGCTCATCATCCAGTTGATGTCTGCGGCCGGTCGAGGATGAACAACTTTCTATAAGCTCTAATTTTCCCTTTACATATTTGACGCAAAATTAGTATACGCCCCCAATCGCATGAGTCATCAACACGTTAAATTAGAAAATGACGAACCCCTAAAATACCATTTAGAAACTCTACAGAAGTCATTTTTGGACACTGTTGGTTTTCAGGTGAAGAGCGGTGATTTCATGAGGACTTCAAAGAAATATTTTGACATGTAGGGAGGAATTGCTTTTTAGTCGTCTTGCCAGGACCCCTCTCAAAACTCTTTATGCAAACTCTTGACTTGTTTGTTGAATATGCAGCCACAGCCAGCAGCCAGTTGGCATAAAAAGTAGAAACGGGGGAAACGGCTAGTCTGGCTGTGTAACCGTAAAAAATACCACCCACCAGCACCTGCAAAACCCAGTAGTAAACACATTATCTCTGTGTTTATATGCACACAAAAAAAGTGAAGTGCGAAATGAAAAGCAATGGTTCTTCCCTTGTTTCACTTCTTCTGAGTTAAGTCAATCTTCTCATCAGTGAGTGAATGAATGTCAGACGCCCAACTGTTCCTCTAAATCGTCAGGAGGAGAAACGGAGCCTCCAGAAAACTTCAAGTAAGATCAGAGTACATCTTGAATTACAAACTCGTGGTTGTGTGAATTCCAGCTTGTAATACTCATGCTGTGTGTAGCACTGACAGTGAATAAAAATACAAAATCGGCTCAAGGGGTTTTCTGAGATGCCACTGAATACAGCTGGAAAATTGTGTTTTTCTGAATGTTAGAATGTCACATTGACCTTTGACTTTTGGATTTCATTTAATGCTGTAAGACATTCGTGTAAAAAAAAAAAAATGTTTTCATGGCTTCAAGTCGTTCATGAGACAGCGCGCTCAGGTTATGTGAAGATGAACTTGACCCTCCACCACAAAGATTTGGTTGTTATGCCAAATTTGAAGAAATATATCATGTTAATGAGAACTGGATGGACGGACGAACACTTTGTATCCATTCTTAACATATGGGTACAAACTGAAAAAAATATGGAAGAAGGGAACACAGCATATGTGCTTTAATATGTGAAGCAGCGCTGTCGTAATTGCGGCTGTAAATAGTAGGAGTTGTTTGAAACAGAACAAGCGTGTTTCTTTTGACGCCAGTTCAGTCGTTTGCTTAACAGACCCATGACTCCTGCTGCAGAATAAAGAGATAATTTCTGTCTCTTTGACTCGTTGATTAGCAGCACGGGGAGATGAAACAGGAGGAACTTTCATGGTTACCTCGATGACACATCGAGCCCTTGGCTGACAAAGTGTTGAATGACAGTTGGCGGGCCCTCGGGGGGGGGGGGGGCACCTGTCTGTTGGAATATCTTGTAGGTGTAAGTGACATTATTAGAATGCTGTCACCTTCTGCTTACAGAAACTTTGAAATGATCTCCTCTGCGTACACAAACAGTGTGATGGGTTAGATGTCCACATAATTGTGTTTAATTATTTCCGAGACACACAAGCGTGTCAGACAAAACTACTGCGTGTTTGTTTTTGTCTTCTGTCATTGCTCTTTGGGATGAGTAGGTCACCTCAGAATATTCATCCCCGTTTATGTCATCAGCACGTACGTGTTTGGTCGCAAACCATCTCTCTCTTCCCTCCCTGGGCTTGTATTGCCAGCCAGGACCAACTTGGCCATCAGGCATCGACGGTGGCATAATAATGGCATATTAAAGCATCACGGTGACACGACAAGAGATGCAAAACACCACTGAGGCCTGCTTACCCTTACTCTTGTCAGAATGCCCTGAGAAATGGAGGTTTGTTTGCTGCTGAATCATAATTATGATTGGTATTTATAGAGCCATCAAGCCTTCAGTCAAGAGGAGATTTGAAGGTGACTCTTGTCCGCACACATCAAACTGCAGACACAGAGAAACAAGGCTTTCAGACAAGCTGTCTCCTCTCACCAAACCTTTTAAATCATCATCACTCTAGCCAGCTGTATGATAGTTCTCATGATATATGAGCTGCTGGAGCATACGTGCGCCACCAACAGACAGCAACAATGGCTCTGGCAGTGAGCCACTGCTTGTTTTAACAGCCGCAGTCATTTGATGCTTCTGTTTCCCCTTATTAAGCTATGGCGTCCATGATGTGGTTAAGCTTCATTTTTAACTGTCTGTTTTTTGTCCTTCTTGTTGTTTTAGTGATACGGGCGGTCGAATTTTTCATGGCATGCTTCAATCAGCGTGGAGCAGCTTGTTAGACGGAAGGTTTTGACACTGCTTGTGATGCTGCTGTCCATCCAAATGTCTGTAAGCTAAAGCGCAGCTGTCTGCGTTCCTACAGGCTGAGTCAGCTGGCTGCTGGTCAGCCTGTTCCAACCTGGGTCTTATCAAATCTAGTGCTGGCCGCCGTTCCCATTGTTCTATTCATGATGATGTTGTTCTTGCCTGCCTAATTGTTGATGTGTCGACACAGCGACACGTGGTTTTACGACAGGGCGCAAAAAAACAAACAAACAAACAAACAAAAAAACGAAAAACTCACAAGCTTCAAGTGGGGTTTTTTTTTTCAGTGAGAGCGATTTTAGGTACATGCCCAGAGTATGCTCATACCAAGTTTTTCCATGATTTCAGACCAATGAGAACATGTTGTGGTAATTTTCCTTGAAGTTGTTGGTCTTAAAGAGGTTGCATGACGTTAAATTGAAGTTTAATTGATAGAAATGCCCAACCCAACCCAATCAGGGTTCATCTGCAGTTGGTGACGCAAACTGCTTAGATTCAACTGAATGAGACGAGGACATCTCCCAGCCCCATGTTTATTTTTACTCCTGAAAATCCCGTTCTCGCTTCCCAATGGAGTCCAGGGTTAGTTGGAGGTTGAACAAAACGTGTGAGACATTTTGTTAGAAAGTTATTTTATTTGAAAGAAGACACATTTGCCTTTAATTTGGCCCCAAAAAAGTGTGAAAAGAGAAAATTGTGCCCATGAGGACAAATTAACAGTTTAACACCTCCTACAAGGTGTGTGATGTCATCCGCAAAAGCTTCTGAACATTGTGTTAGAGGCTGCACATTAAATACCTCCATCAAGAGTCATCAAAATCAATTTTCTCCTTTTGTGTGCTTTGGCATAACTAGGATTGCGCATGTCATTGAAAATAATAGACGCTGAAATTTTAGACTCAGAAGCATAGCCGGAACTACTTTCTTGACTGGGCGTAGTGATTTCATGCAGTAACTTCCAACTTGAGCCATCAAATCACAACATTTATTGGTGACTGCTTCTCCTAATCATGTCTGATTTTCTAAGAATACCCGGTTGTTGGAAGCTTCGTGGGCGAGACGGAGGTCCGCTCACCTGCCCTTTTACTACGATTCATTGTGCTAAGCTAACTAGCAGTAAGCTCAGTGGGACAGAGAAGTCAGTCAGAGCAGCTGAACGAGATTAATTGTTAGTAAGGTGGATATTTTGCTCAAATGTGAAACTTAAGCCATCACCTATGTAATGACCTACAACGGGATTATCTTTATATATATATATATATATATATATATATATATATATATATATATATATATATATATATATATATATATAGGCTCCCCATGCGATCACGTTTTTTTCAAGTAACCTCATTCCTTTGTTTTTTTTTCCTTTGCTCCTTTTTCTTGCTCCACAGCCACTTTTTCTTGTTAGAGGGCAGGTTTGTGCCTGGCCTCAGCTGGGTATTATCCTGGCGCAGATTGTCCTCGGACCCCCATGTGTATCCTATAACCTGGACTGCGGCAGACCCATACATCACCTCCTATCCTTAAAGCTTTTCTCACCGTTGATTAATCCACTTCAGTCTGTTTCAGAAATGATCAAAGGCGAGGCATCAAAGCATTATATGGTTGCAATTACACACTCATTATCCATATGTTTGACAAGTATGCCCTCCTGGCATTGGAAATTAATCATAAAGAGATCTGACAAAGGAAGAGGATGAAATAATTAAATATATATCCTGACCGAGAATCACTAAGATGATGTTATTGATGGATTACAGAGAAAGCTGTCATAAAGTCACAGTCCTAACTTGATATATGAATGCCGAGAATATATTTTGGGTCACTTTTACTGTCACCATATTTCTTCACCGACCAGTGCAGTCATCATTATCGGGCTGACCTGCTTAGGGAGTTGTTGTTTTTTTTCCCCCCCCTCCCCATTCAAACACCCGCAAGTCAACATTTACAACTGGGAAAAGAAAAAATCTAAACAAAACCACGGCGCTGAACGTGTTTTCTTGAAGGTAATGTACTGTAAGAAGACCGTACCCTTCTTCTCGCTCAGACTGACCGCCCGCTCTCCTGTGCTGGCCGACGTCCCCGGGCTATGAGGGCCAGACAGGACAGCAGAGGATAAATTACAGCCACAGAGCCCCGGCTCTCTCCCATGCTTTCATTTGCACCAGCAATTAATCAGCCATCACTGGAGAGCTCTTGTATGTCAGGCTGAGGATTTTATTAGGGATGTCCTTTATGGGCCTTAATGAGACTTATGTCTTCCTTGAGTATTTCATTTGCTTCACATAGCCTGTCTGCTTGTAACCTTGAGGTGAGGAGCTTTTGCACAACAGTGGAGCTTGGCAGGGCTTTGTTACTCACCTCTCAATGATCTTTACTCGATTCGCTCTTTCATCCGTTCGCTTGTCTCCCTCTCTACTACAAATCCTCCTGTCTTGCAGTTATCTAATTTTAGATACAATTAGGCCTGATTTGTTTTGTTTACTCTGACATTGCTCCTCTCTCCAGTTTGAAACGCGGCACCGAGTGAGTTATTAAGAAGGTGGTGATTCTCCCTCCATTTTGTGAAACACAGAGGTTTGACAGTGATGCATCTCAATGACTGTGTTGTCATGATTAGAATAAAATGTGCAGGGCATGATCAGTCAAACACAACATATTGGACGTACGCATGGGCACCTAAAATGGGATTGCAAATATGGAAAGATAAATCACTGGTGGGTGGGGTGGGGTGGTGGTGGGGAGGGGGGGCATGTACGAGTTCTTGCCTTGAAAGAGAAATGTAATTTTGAACATATTTCCTGCATTTACACCTCTTAAACAGCCTCCCACGACAGTCTAGGTTAGTTATGTTGAAGGTGCTATGGAACCAGGAATATATCAAAAGCAGTCAAGAAGTGGGCGGATCAAGACGCAAACTATTATCTGTAGAATTTATATTTCCATTCGAAATTGTTTACATAAAAGCATATGAAAACACAAAATGGTGTTAGTTTGGAGTCGACTAGACCATATTCAAAGTAGAAAAATGACAATATATAAATGAAAATAGTCACAAAGCTTCTTCGCAGCACAAACGACCTTGGATGAGATGATGTGACAGCATCTATCCCATTCCCGGCTCGCCTCTTTTTTTTTTCTTACACATCTGAGAGAGCGATGCAGAAAAGCTAGTTCCCAACAACATGTTACTGCAAATATTTTCAAGAAAAAAAAATCATTAAGTAATTAAAGGTCATTGTCTTGTAAAACCAGGGCTTTTAATGTGAAATGGATACAGTTCATATTTCTAATATAATGTGCTAACTGAAACAGAGCAAACGGGAGCGGCTCTCAGCAATAATATGACCGAATATCAAACATGAGGAATTCAAAATAAAGTCCTGACAGCTGCACTTCTGCTACCAACATTTCGATTTGTCTTATTTTTCTATTTTTCTCCTCTAACCTTCCTCCAGAATCCTCTTCTTCCTCTCTTTCTACTTTGATGATTTCTGTACTCGCTAGTTTCTTTTAAGAAGCGCCGTAAAATAGCAGGTTTTTCCAGATTGCCAGCTGAAATTTCATCCTGATTCAACCAGATGTGCAGAGCTCTGAGGAGGGATGAAAGCGGCACGCCCTCCTTACTCCCGTCACTGCAACGTCAACATGATGTTTTTCACTTTTTGATTCAGGAGAACGTTGCACAAAATGTCCCGTTTTGCATGGATTGACAGCTTTAGTGCAGCTGAATCATTCGCCTTTTAGCTTGTTTTTCAGTTGTCACAAATGAATAGAAAATTATGTATAGAAATAAATATGAATTATCACCACCTAATTGATGCAACTGTATGATGGTAAATGGAAAATGAAAAAACAAACAAACAGAGGAACAAACTGCTGCTGGCAACTGTGAAGCCAACAACAACAACAACAAAAACAACACATTTATTGATACTATATTTTTCAGAGGAACAAAAACCAAATCAGACAAAGTGCTCTATTTAGTTGAGTTGCAAACCACTGTTGACTTGCAGATTGGCCACTGCATGTTTTCTGAAGAAAATACTGGGCATTAAATGAAAATAAAAAATCTCCCCCTCAGGGTTATGTTCCCCTGTTGTCACTGTGTTGTTGGTGGCTTTTTTTTTTTTTTTTTTTTTTTGCTGGCTGCAGTGTGTTGTGTGCCCAAACACTACCAGCTGCAATTAGTGAAAATACTGGGAGTGGGTGTCACCCAGTGAACCCGTAACCACAGAGTGAAAGGATATGGAAGCCATCTGGTAGCATTTTTACAGTATGGTGTGGCGGCGTGCCCGTGTGTGCTACAGGAAGGGTCGTATGACGGTCATGAAAGAGAGAGTCTTGGAAATCTCCAAGGACACGCACATGAATATTCTCAGTCCAATTTTCTGGGTCAGACGTAGCTCAACCAAAGTACATGACCTGATCACATCTGTCGCAGGCTTGCGCGGCGCAAATGATCAAACTATATGACCTTTAAAAACTTATATGATATCTTGGCACTTCTTTAAGCTACGTTTGCAGCACGGAGAGGGGAGAGCATTTAGAATGACAGGCACTGCCCTCTTTTTTTTTTTTTTTCAAAGACACCATGTGTTAATAAGTAGGGCATTTTATTGGGATGCTAACATTTTGAAACGGATTAAAATAAAACTACCGGCTGCCAATGAAAGTAAAACTGATGTAATAAGCAGAGCAATGGTCCATAAAATAAAAGGTTTCCTGAGCAGTGGTACACTTTTGAGGAATTTGCACTTCCTTTGGGGGGGGGGGGGGGGGGGGAGTATATATAATATATTTCCGGGTAAAAATACTGTTATCTTTCAGCTGCTTTTGTATTTCTAAAATAGTGTATCATCTACAGAGTGCTGGAATAGCCATGGGGGAAAACAAATATTTTGTGGCCGCTCAAACTTTGATTAATTTGTGGCCATGAGATGTTAATTGTTGGCACAGTTTGATTAATTTGCTGCTTGTGATGGGAGTGTATCCTGCGTCTCCCTCTCTGGCCACTCTGGAGCTCCGTATGCGTCAGCCTTTGAGATATGATGATCTGGAAGGTTATTTCCACCTCAACTCTCTACCACATTATCGTTGTGATCACAATCCAATGATGTAACAGGTATAATAATTGATATTCTGAATGAGGCTTTGCTGCATAAGAAGCACTTTTACCCTTGAATTACATTATGCCGATAATAAACCTTTTTAATTCTTCTGAGCTGAATTATAATTGCCTGAAATACACATGCTGCAAATGAAGTCAGGAGCTTTATGCTGCACGTATACATGCTTCAATGTCCACATGGATATACAGATTATGTACATTGTTTTACATGTTTGAATATAAAATACTTTTTGTTCAATTAGAGCGCCTAAACCGACTCTCTCTCTCTCCCTCTCACACATCGGAGCCGATGTCTCGCTGGCCGCACAGCGATGGCCAGCTGTGCTCCCTGTTTGACAGCCAGGTGGTTCAGACTTTGGAGCGCAGCAGCTTCAGTTAATTAAAGTTACCCATTTGGATCTTGTCAATGGCTAATTTGCAGATGAAAAGGAGTCAAAAACTTTTTTCTTACTCAGGCAGCCTAAGCATTGTTTTCCCTAATGGCTGAGGCTGGTCAAGTGGAACAGGACTGTGCAGTTCAGTCTTCAGATGCATACACAAAGTTTACTTGAAGAACCGCAGTAGCCGAAAATCAATATTGAACTTAGACAAGCTATTTACTGTACCTTGATAATGTTTGACAGAGGCTTTCACTGTGAGGAAATCGCCGACCAAAATATTTTGTGAAGAAAAGGCACTGATAGGAGCGGATCAGACCGGTTTTAATTCCACTTGATTAAAAATGTCTCTTTTACACATTGAATTATTTAAAGCTGTATTGCACATTATGCTCCCTCCTTTGTATTTCCAGTTTATTGCTCAATCAAGCAAAATACGCAGCCTCTCATATGACAGACAATTGATATGGACAATTCTCTCCATAGGTCTGAAATCACTGAATACAATATTATCACATTATCAAATATTAATTTCTAGTCTGAAGCTGCAGTGAAAGATAGAAGCAATGCGATCCTGCTGGATTTTTTATTCCCACTCATGTCTCATATTCTGTTGTTGTTAGGAACCGGTTGGAAGAAACCGTTACCCCCCCCCCCCCAACCCCTCCTCCGCCCACTCACCCGCCCCAAAGATTCTTCCTAGATGCCCTCCACACTCAAGACGATATTTCACAATTATTTATCTGTGGAGAAGCGCCACATTTTGAAGTCTGGTTCGTCAGTCTGGTTCTGGTAGATGTCTTTTGGGGAAGCAGTTGCAAAGAAAATTATGTTTTTGAGGACTTGGAGCTTTTTGCCTGTGCAGAATCTGGAAGAAAATGAGGTGCAGCCTTTTTGCATTTTTAACCCAATTAATTTGTAGTTTGAGGTGTGACAGTGGTAAGAAGCAAAAAGTGGAGGAGCAGAATAATCAAATGACTCCCTCCCTGGGATTTAATAAACCAGAAAGTACTAATTTCACCTCTGATTGCGTGCGGTATTTAATGCCTAAAGACAGCATATCTAACTTTTCATCATGTGCCCAGTATGCCACTGTTTTTTTACTGCATTCTGCTGCACAGCAGTCAGACAGGACACAGTGACCCGCCCTGTTTAGACATTGATCTTTAATAAACAAAGACCGTCAATCTCTGCAAATATTTCCCCTCCAAACACAGAAGAGAGTGAAGCTCTTAAACGCTGCCTAATAGTTTACTGATAAAACGGAGACCACGCTGATATTTTAGGCACCGGTGGAGAACAGAGTGCACGGTGGAGCACTAGATGTTAAACACACAGTTAGAAGATGTTTGGAAAACCTGCCAAAGTCACACGTTAAGCAAATGTTGTTACGCAGGCTATTTTTAGTGTAAGCTGACGCTCATATTAGCATACGACCATCAGCCGAGGATCGCTGGTCAACTGTCGCAGGCAGTTTGACCTTCTTTAGTCTTCCTCTGCCTAAACCAGATTTCCTGTGAATCCAGTTAGATTTTTAGACGGTCCGTACAGCCTTAAATTTTTTTTTTTTTTTAACCATACCACATTTGGTAGGGTGGTTTAAAATCTGATTCCAGTCTGATCCCAGTCTGGACGCTCTGGATCCTCAGGTCACCCACAACCTGTTTCAAATCGGATCTGAACAGCTGAAAAAAATACAGTGTGGACAGAAAAAAATCTGATGTGAGAACCAAATCAGTTTCGACTGCAATCTGAATGTATTTGACTTTGGTAGCAGAAACTGGAGAAAAAAGAAGAGAAGTACAAATAATTCAATATTATATCTAATTACCAGGTATCTGTATTTTACTGCTAACATCTTAACACAAGATCAGTCTGAGTCAAAATTTTTGAAATAGACTTCTTAAATTCTGATGCGCGTCTTACTTTTGGGTACGTTCAAAAGCCTGTACTTCTAAAGAGGTTGAATCAGAGTATCTTTTAGCATAATTAGTGTCTAATGAATGTGTGTGTGTTTTTGCCACCTCTGTTGAGTTGTGATGATTTTCGTTTGTGATCAATCTGCAGCATGTTTCCTGGAACAAGCTTGCAGTGTTCCATCTACAAAGTGATACAAATGTGAGAAATACCTTCTTCAGAAACCTCAGCATTCTGGAAGGATGCACTCTCCTGTACGATAGAGAGGCAGGAACTGGAAGATGTTTAATGTTTTTACTTGAAAGTGCCTGTTGCTGGTCCTGTGAGTTTTCTCCTTTAAACCGAGTCTCGCTTCTATTTACCTTTTTTAAACACATTGTAAAAGAAATGTATTGAGCAGAGTAATTCATATAAAACTGGAGCTACAAGATTCAGGGGGCAAATGAAGGAGGCAGACCGAGTGACTTTTCAGCACAGCCACCCACCAGCTGCCAGAACATAAATAGTAATGTATCATTATGGCTGCATGGAGGGAAAACACCCTGTGTTTTAGTTCTTTGCGGAGGTCATGTGGCAATCGGTGGGTGTGTTCATGCAGCTCTTGCTTAGAAAAACAGGCTAAATTAGACGTTTATGATACAGCCACGTCGAGTCTGTGACTCTTACAATAGCAGCTTTGGCAGATTTTGTTTTGTTTTTACTCTCAACCAGTGGAAGAAGGAAGAGAACGTTCACATTGACATGGGATCCTGATGAAACTGACCCTGAAATGTATTAGATTTGTCTGCTTTTTAATTCCCCTTAAATATCACGCGGGGGATTTTCTTTGTTTCAGGTGAAAACATAAAGATGAGGGAATTTTTTTTTCTTTTTTTCTTGTTTTGTTTTGCTGCTCAGACTCAGCTACAGGTTTGACTGGAATGAGCTCCGTGGCAGATGACTCGGTAGTGCCCCCCTCCCCAACCCCCCAACATGATGCAATGCACAGCAAGTCCATATTTTCTTTGAACTCTGGCTTTCATGGTTCATGGTAGGGTACCAAATATTTCTGGTTTCTGTTATTGTCTTGTAGTCCCTCATTTATATTGAAGTTGTGGAGTTGCTGCAAATAAAGTAGGTAAAGATAGAAAAGGCACCAGTGTCGAGATGTTGCTAGAACTTCTGATTAGGATCTGCATCTTTAGTTTGGATTAAATTCTATACGCCTTCCTATAGAAGTGCAGGGGATTGTAAAGCAGACGCCACCGTCTATTCTGGTGTTATCTGACTGGCTTTCCTGATACCATCTAGCCTCAATGTGACAATGTGAGGAAGTCATCGCTAAAATAAAAAAAAAAAAAAAAAATAGATGACACGTAAGGGAATTAAGGTTTTGCTTATTCCTCCGGATCTATCCGTCTATCTATCCAACATTTGGATCTGGAATATGTTGTTCCGCAACATCTGAATGATTACATAATCTGGCCGCTCTTTTTTTTTCGAAGAATTGTTCTTTTTTTAGTTCACTGTGTTGCGAGCACAGTCGATCATTAGTATGTCCTATTTACGGCGCTGTGTATTTCTGACATAAAAATATCTGGCTGCCACAATCCCTGACAGAGTGCTGATGAATTCCTGGAATGAGATCCATAAAGTGACCTGCTTTCCACAAGTGAGAGCAACTGCTAAATATGCGCAGCTGAAAAATAAATGAAGCAGCCTTCTAAGAAATGTTAATGTTTGTGAAAGACTTCCATATGATTTACTGGCTTGTTTTATTTGGCGCTTTCAGTTTGGATGAAGCGGTTGTTGAGGATCGAGGAGTGGACTCTAGGTGTGTATGTCTGTACAAAATCAAAAACATTCATAGATTCCTCTTTAATGAGACTGTTTAGTGACGGGTGGTCAGAGGTGGTGGGGGGCGGGGGGTGGGGGTGGGCAGGGATTTGTTTTTTGTTTTCCTGCCTAGAGCTGATTTTACAGATTATTTTCTTTTTACCCTTTTGTTCTTTTTTGTTTCCTTTTTTAAAAAGTTGTTTTTAATGACTTGGAGTTCTGACCTATCGTTGTCCACTGCAGTTTTGTTGTCACTGTGCAAAGAACGTTTCTCTGGTGTTATTTTGATCCCTTGCTCTTTTTTTTTTTTTCTCTTACTCAACTTTTAGGATGTTTAACTCTACTGCTAGTTCAGTGGTGTAGTATTGTTTGCAGTAGCAGCAGTAGTGCGTAGTCCCGCGCATCGCACGGATGTCCCCGCCCTGCCAGCGTTGCTCCTCCTGCATCTGCATCATGTTGTCTGGATGAGCAGGATAAGAGATTATGATGTCCAATAAAACTACGGTGGGTGTCGGGCAGCTGGTAGGGTCAGATCATGACGACACAAAGTCATCATCCATCTTTTCCAGCTTCAGGCTGGTTACAAATCAGCAGCCTTAGAGGAGCCGCAGGTGTGACGACAGCAGGAAGCCATGATGGAGGCTCCTGAAGAGGTTAGCATGCGTGCTTCATAGCATCAGAACCCGAGAGTCTGTTGAAAGAAGCGCAAAGAACGCCACTGATGACTTTTCTAAATGGAAACAATGTTTTTGCGCCTCTACTGAATGGCTTCACTTTGTTGATCTGATAGGTGGAAGTTAGCCCGTGATAGATGGTGATAGGTCATCCCAGCACCTGCCAAGGGTTGTTTCAGTGTCTGCCTCTTTCCAAACAGGTTTTATCGGCGACTTCTCAGGCATAAACTACCCTACAGTCAGTTTGCGCGTCATGGGTGATGAAGGAGCAAAATGTTCAGCCATCGCTGCAGATCTATTGGTCCGATTTCAGGCAACTTTGGTTATATATTCCAAGGCACAAAACTGTCAGGGTTTGTGTGAGTGAACTGGAGTTCTTCAAATATTCAGATTCACGATAGACATGTGGGAAATCCTAACAAATCCCCCCAAAAAGTTGAGTTGATTAGGCATAAAAGAGCCTTCGACTCAGTCCAAAAAAGATCTAAACATCGTTTTTTTTCCCAGGTTATTTCGGGGGAACATTTAACGCCTCTATTAGATTGCTGACAGTATCGAGATGCCAAAAAATGAGGGTGGAGAAAGACAGAGACAGGGAACAAGATGAAAGAGCCTGACGTTAACCTGGGATGCCACCCAGACAACTAAGATCTGGGTACCTGATCCAAACAGAGAGAGCAGAACACGAAAGCTGGCAGCAGCATGACGGAGCCGAGCCTCATCCGAAGAGCAGCAATACTTCTCCCTGGTGCCAATTATGCTGCGATGGCTCCTCAGGTTATGTAGTTGAGTAAGAGCGAAGAAGAGAAATAGCAGCTGATTAGTATAATGAAGCGAATCTTAGATAAATTCAAGTTGGTACTTAAGAACAGAAGGTATTTTTGACTGCTCATGTCTTTCTTATATATCACAGACTTAGAACCAGTACACAATCTGCTCGGGGGGGTTCAACCTATTGTTCTAAAACGACTTGCTGTTTTGTTCGTCATTCGTTATCGGTTACTGTGTGTGGAGCCAAGCCTCCTGAACTCAGTGTTCTGTCAGTCCCAGCCAAGTGATTGCGATGGAGCCTGTCTTGTCATCGGGGGGGGGGGGGGGGGGGGGGGGCTGTCTAAATAGGACGGAAAGTAATTCAGATTGTTCCACCCAGAACAGTTTACCTTTCCAATTTATCAAAAATGAACCTAAATAGATTTTTCTGTAATTGCAAAGACGAAAAAGGGACAGTCGTGACACAATTTTGGGAACTTAAGTTCCCCTATTCTTTTCTTTGCTCTCATTTATAATTCTGAGGCCAACTCATGTCATACAACGCTCACTCATTCCAAACCAGTGTTTCTCTTGGAAGCTACTGTCATGCAAATGGCTCCTCCATTCAGTCCTCACAGGTGGGAATGTCATTTGTTTTCGTACAAATTAGACGGTGAGCCTTACGGAAACACTACAGGTTAGAAGTCTTGGTTTGTGCCATCGTCAGTGTCCCTGGCTTGTGTGGTGCCAGCATCACAATGTGTGCAGCCATTAGACTGAATGGTGTCATTCATCACCGCGCCACTCTTGCTTCCCCCTGTACAACAAAATCACCCTCCTCGACACCCTGCATAATGTACCTATTCACAATGACCAGGGGAATGGACCAGAGCAGGCCAGGTTTGTTGTGGTCGGGGACAATACCTTTCCACCAGGCTGCTCTACTACACAATTGGTTCATTGACCGCTCCTAATTTTTGGCAGTTGTACTCTTGATTTTCTTAATCTTGTTGAGTTTTGTTCCCCCTGGCATGATGATGATGATGGAGGGTGTATGATCAGTGACCCTGCCAGCACACATCGCTTCAGTGGAGGAGCCCTGCGGTGACACTGATGCGGGAGCTCGCAGGGCCGAATACGTCACTCCAGACGGTCCCTCTCCGGCTGTCTGACCAGAGAACATTGCTGCACCGGGGCCAGACCCAAATGGGTAGACAGGATGTAACCTAATTGTTCCTTCAGCTCACAGTAAAAAGCCTATTATGGCCCCTTTCATGCCCCCCCCCCCCCCCAATATCTGTAAAAAGGCATTCACATGCTCAATATAAGTTTATAGCCGAGTGTCCTGCTTGCTCAAAAGAACCCACGTTTGTTTCCATCTTTAAAAGAAAAAGAGGTCGCTTCAGTAGAAGTCTGTTTGGTTTTATTCGTTGCATACTGCTTTGGGTGTGATGGTGCAGGCAAGGCCCGAGTGCAGAGAGGACGAGCCAGAAGAACTAAAGAAGGTAATAAATCCTAAAACTAAGTAAGCAACGAGAAACTAAACTGTAAAGAAGTATAAAGTGGATGTGGGAACCCAGACAGTGACTGAAACAGAGAACCGACTGAAACAGAGAACCGACTGAAACAGAGAACCGACTGAAACGCAAACTCCACTAACGACACAACACAAGTGAAGAGGAGGAGCTGATCGGACAAGAAGCGCTGGGAGCGGCTGTGACCGACGAGCACTGATGAACTGAAAAGACACTGGTGAACGTTGAGAAGAAGGGCGGGAAACAGAGAAAGATGGGAAGTGTAAGGAATACTAAGACCCAAGAGGAGGGAAGTGACTTCGGAACAAAACAGGAAGTGACTGTTTGATCAAAAAACAGGAGCAGAACAAGGATCAAAACTACTAGAACTACAAAACCTAGAGTCGGTGGTACAAACTGAACGGTCCAAAATTAAAATTCCATGACAGTTTGAAAAAAAAAACCAAATATATGTGTATGTCCCACGTCCCCGCTGCCACCGTTGTGAGGAGCATTCCTGCTGCTTCCACCTGTTTGTTTGGATCTGCTTATCTATCAGGGGGTCCTGTGAGGTTGCTATTTTTATTCGTGCTGTGTGCTACCTGATGTGTGAAGAAGAAGAAGCGTAGAAGCAGATCCATTTATCGCCGAACCAAATCATACGTAGCTGATTTTGTATTGATAAAAACATTTTTCAATAAGTGAGTTGTGAAGACTGAACATATGTTGTCGGCTTTGTAAGTGGCTCGTATGGTAATTTTTGTTTTGTTTTGGGGGGGGGGGGATGCTAGAGCTTTGGATGCTACAAAACTTTTTTTTGTTTTTGTCAAGAAGTGTATGACATTTTGATTTTAGTGTGTGTACTTTATTTTTTTTTTGGGGGGGGGGGATGTGTGAATTTTCTAAAAAGACAAAAACAAGAAAAAACAACAACAAGGGTTCATAGTTTCAGAAGCTGTGTCTAAGCACTGTCTGATGAAGGTGACGCAGAGGAAGAAGAATCTTGGCAGTTTTAAATCGGGCAAAGAGGCGAGATGAGGCTCGGTAAATGGGATTGGTTGTATCCCTAACAGGATTGTGGATGTTTACGAATCCGCAATGAAAAAAAAAAAATCCAGAGTATTGCATAAAGCACTTGGGATTCGACAAAGTTTCCGTAGCAATGCTTTTACATTCATTAATTGTCTTATTGATTTGCAGCAACACTATCAGGCGGCAAGCGCGCAGACATTTTCATGTCTCAGTCCAAACACCGCAGGAGCTCTTGATGAGAAAAAGCAACACACGGTTTCATACAAAGCTTTTCATTCACACTTGAAGCTGCAAGTTCACAGCTGTCAGATTTAGACAGAGTTCAAACAACCATATTTTTGACATCTTCACCTTTAAAGAACACTGAAGTCAATTCACTTTCACTTCACAACCCACATATCACGCTGAGCTCCTACCATCATTTGACATGAAACATTTAAAGGTTTCATGTAACACCTTCTAAAAGGAAAATGTTTGTGTTATTTAGTGACAGTCAGGTTGTTCTTGAGTGCTGGTGTGGAGTTGTTTATTCCACTCAGGTGGTGGATTTGTTTTTGTTTTGTTTTCAGACGTGATATTTAGGGTAGAAAATATTACCTCATTATCATTTTTTTTAAGTGATCAGATTGGATTTGTGTACTCGGACTCTGTCGTCTGCTGCTAAAGCAACATTTGTTGCCATGATAGATACCGAGATGCCTCTAGAATTGGATAATCATCCAAATGTTGGAATTGTATTTGAAATTACTCACAGCACCGTTCAATCAGGCAAGTACTGTCGTATTTTTTTGCAAAAAACAAAAAAAAATTGCCTGGTATAAAATTTAAATCATCAACTTAATATAAAAGTATTCTAAAGCATTCAGTGAGAAGTAAGACATTATTTGTGGAATACATGTAACAACATCCTGTAGTGTGATTAACTTCATAATTTACCTTTTAATGCAGCACGTTTTCCCTGAACACGAAGACCAGGTATGAAACAGACTGAAGACTCGACCAATCAGTTACAGCTTATATGTCTGATGAAATATTACAAATTCCATCCTTTGTGCTTGAGAATTGATATTTAGTTTATTATTGAAATAATTGATTGTTTTCTGTCCAAGAAGGACAGTTTATGAATTGCTCTGATTCTGATATCACGCTTCGAATGTGTTGGTCCTTCTGAAGGGATCAAGCCAGAACCAGTGTCCAGATTCACTGTCGCTGCCAGAACCAGAGTCCAGATTCACTGTCACTGCCAGAACCAGTGTCCAGATTCACTGTCACTGGCAGAACCAGTGTCCAGATTCACTGTCATTGGCAGAACCAGAGTCCAGATTCACTGTCACTGCCAGAACCAGTGTCCAGATTCACTGTCGCTGCCAGAACCAGTGTCCAGATTCCTTGTCACTGCCAGAACCAGTGTCCGGATTCACTGTCGCTGCCAGAACCAGTGTCCAGATTCACTGTCGCTGCCAGAACCAGTGTCCAGATTCACTGTCACTGGCAGAACCAGTGTCCAGATTCACTGTCGCTGCCAGAACCAGTGTCCAGATTCCTTGTCACTGCCAGAACCAGTGTCCAGATTCACTGTTGCTGCCAGAACCAGTGTCCGGATTCATTGTCACTGCCAGAACCAGTGTCCAGATTCACTGTTGCTGCCAGAACCAGTGTCCAGATTCATTGTCACTGGCAGAACCAGTGTCCAGATTCACTGTCGCTGCCAGAACCAGTGTCCAGATTCACTGTCACTGCCAGAACCAGTGTCCAGATTCACTGTCGCTGCCAGAACCAGTGTCCAGATTGACTGTCACTGCCAGAACCAGTGTCCAGATTGACTCTCACTGCCAGAACTATTGCAACTATTGCTGCAAACTGCACCATATTTGCAATCAGTCTGCATTCCTATTATGAAATATTCACTCTGCGACGCCATGAAAGATTCCGCAGCAAGCGTGATTATGTTCTCTGCATGTACTTTCTGCTAACAGTCCCTCAGTTCTGAGTGGCTTTTATTTGGGAAGCAGTGAATGAGCGAACCAGGGAGCTGCATTCAAGACTGGATGAGAGGATGTGATGAGAGGAGCGCGATTTTGGTGGATGGTGCTGGCTCCTGAATGGTAATGCTCCCCAAAGCACGTCACCCTGTGGACTAGTGACTGGTTAGAATCGGGGATGCTGAGGCCGTTTCATGCAGCTGTTGTAAAAACACGAAATCAGTCAGCTGATTTTAAACCATGAGTCAGAACGGCTCACCTCGCTGGAGATTTATTTTCCGCAGAGCTCATTTTTACATGTAATTCATAAAATCATTGATAGCTGAATTCCTTTTCGCTGGCTTTAGGGAGCATGCCACCGCCCCGCCCATGTCTAACACACATGAACTGAGCAAAGCGTTATTTTTAGAAATAGTCTGTTTCGGTCAGTGTGGTCACAGATGTGTGATTTCTACAAATTTACATCTTTATGTTTTTTGTAAAGGACACATCTACTTTTTATGCACTTTAAACTAACAGCTTATTATTATTACTATATTCTTTATAAAGGATTTGCTTATTAGCCATTGGAGCTTGTAAATGGTGTAGTATTGAATTTTAGAACATCCACCTTGTTTTATTCGCAGTCTCCCTCCCAGATAAATACTCTCATCGCTTGCTGTTACCATGGAAATATCTTCCGCCCCCACAAATGTCAGGTTGGCTGTCTTTCACACTTAAAAACTTTTGTACACAGGCTTGTACCTTTGTTATTTTTTTTCCCCCCGGGTTTCCATTTTAGTTGTTGTTGTTTCAGATCATATTTTATGTGATATTTTACGATCCCTCTGGTGGCTGGTCGATCCTCGACTTAAAACTCTCAGAGTAAGGATGGTCTGACACGTCAGTGGAGAAACGATCGAACATTAAACCTCCAACCAGAACGCGGTCAAAAAGTGGGTGGTCGCTGTTGAGCTCTGCAGGCTGGACCAACGTTGTGCTACCCAAGCAGTGAGAGTGGTATTTCTTTAAATAAAACATCTTCCAGATTATTTTATCTTCAGGATTATTTATTTAAATTAAATGATGCCACAAGAGACAAACCCTAAACATGGCTTTAAACTCACCTCACCCTGAATCATCTCATCTGATATTCTGCTTCTTCCTCTGCCCTGGATTATGAATAAAATAATCATTGTTTGCTCAATGAAATTTCTACCCCACTTCCCTCTGCTGATGATTATCTTGTTTAAAGTATATCAGCTGGAAAATACACTCCGTAATTTGAATGCCAATGATTCCGCCAAATATGTTTGGGGGAGAAACATAATATTGTACGCTCTTATTGCCTTTTTATCTTTAGAAATGCATTCACAGTTTCCGTTCAGACACTCAAGATTGTATGAAATGTGCAATTAGACAATGCCTGCACCTGTGAATATGACCTTTATAGTGTGAGAATAGACTTTGACAGTGTTCATGCCTGATCATTGTTTTCTGATAAACGTGTGTGTGTGTGTGTGTGTGTGTGTGTGGTAGAGAGGCTGAATGAACGGGTGAGTGTGTGAAGAACTAATTCTGTAGTGTGTAGCTCTGTGCGTCGTGTCTGACAGCCCTGCCCCAATTCAGCATTGGCTTCTTTTACTGGCGATCACATTTCTGAAGAGCTGTAGCTTTTGTGAACATTATTCTAGCTTTTGTAAATGTATTTGTCAATGTCCAGGAAGCGTGAGTGTGGTGTATCTAGGTAGGAAATGTGTGAGCGGCAGGTTTAGCTTAGCCTGCTAATGGAAGGAACTCTTCAAATTTGACAGTCTTGACTTTCAGCTTTTATCTGGTCAAGAAAAAAAAAAAACACACCATCATCTTTGCGAGCAGTGAATTGGCTCCAACTTTAAGTACTTTATCCCCCCCCCCCCCCCCCTCACTCATTAAGGATGAGCAGTTAAAATGTTCAGCAAAATGCTCCAGCAAGTCTTGCATTCGCATCAGCAGTGTTTGGGCAGATATCTCCCCTGAAGGATGATTAAGTAATATTAATATTCAATTGTGATAACTGTCCAGTTTCTGCATCAGTGCTGCAAAGATAAGCCTTATAACTTCAGTGCTCCGTCTACTGTAGGAGTTGAAATGAATAATCTGTCCCCAGTTCTGCTGGTTTGAATTTCCAGAGTGACTTAGACAGATGGTTATAGCTTGGATTTCAAAGTGACAAAGTAAAAACTAACATCGCCTGCCTTCGCCAACTCTAATTCTTTCATCCCAGAGAGTTGCACTTAACGAAAGCAGTCCCTTGTTGCCTAAATGAAAGTGCACAACAAAGCAAATCTGCTGACTGTCACTACTCAGCACATCAGCCTGCTTGGGTGCCATACCACAGTGAACAGAGCAAAATGAAGCAGCTTTCTGCACTCAACTGCTTCTTCCTTCAGGCTGGTGGATCCCAGAGTCCTAAGAGGTAAATGGATGAATGGAGGCTTTATGGAGATGAGGAAGTGTAATGGTACACTCCTCTCAATCCTCGTGGCTGGAACAGTAGCTCTCTGTGTCTTTTATCAGACACATGAAAGGAGGACAATAAGCCTCTCTGCTATCAACAATATGGTGTCATTTGAAGCACATTATCCCTCTTTTAAAGAAGAGGAAAATAAAAGACTAAGATACAATGGACAGAGTTTGGAGCCAACGTTTCCCCTCCCATGAGGAAATCCTGCGTCCTGCTTGGTCTAATTTGAAGAATGGAATTACCGACTCTGTCATTGTCATGAAACATTTCACACTTATCACACTTATTTCACACATATTCACGCTGGCATTATTTTCCCTTCATTAATTCATTCCAAGTTTGAAGTTTCTAGGAGCACGAGCAACTTAATATGCTCATTTTCCTGAATCTTAATTAAAATGGTTGTAATACTGAGTTGATGTTAGCCCTGTGTCCACTAATGCTACTAAGCTCCTCCATGTGCAGACGTTAAGTGTACAGGAAGAGAAAATAAAGCTCGGGCTGTGGTCTGATCAGATGCAATTTAGCATCACAAAATAAACATATCTCATAATCTGACACTAATAAGTTCAATTAGTTTGGATTAAATGTGTCATGTTTCTTAGGCTCTTTGGGAAATTATCAAGCGTTCCTAATTACTAGAGCCATGTATCATTGTGTCAAGGTCAGCTGTGGAAAAAAGCGTTCGGCATTAGAGTGGGAATGAACTGCCGCGTTTATTTTGACGGCTAGTTTTTTTGTGGCCCTATACATCGTCTCACAATTACAGAACATATTGGCCATTAAGTGACCGGACATGTCAAAGAAATGTAAAGATGCGTCTGAGTGGATTAGTGATTATGGCTCCATATGAGAAAATGTAATTCTTTTTCTTTCCTAATTTAAATTCTGCAAGCAGAAATCCTCCTAGATTTTCTACTGAGAGGGAGAGGGACTCTACAGTGGTCTTAACATGGTTTTAGAACTCTTTTTTTTTTGTGTTTTGTTTTTGAAAGGAGATGCTGTGAATGAGAATCTGTAAACAATCTGTTTATAATGCATTTTGGCAGTAGGATGATAGGCCTAAGAGGGCTGTGGTTTTGGTGATAGATTTGGAGCACGGAGGAGGTGGGGTGTGCCTTTTATGCTTCGAGCTGCAGGTGTTCCGCTTGTTCTCCCAAAGAGACTCCAGCATGGCCTCTCTGGATGTGGGTCGGGAGATTACATTTCACCGCTGTTCACCACCTTTTGCATAAACGTTTTGAAGCAACGTTTCCCACCTTTCTTATAAAACCACACAAAACCTTTGGTGGAGCCACGCGCACGTTTTCACTGTCAACGTGTTTGGGGGGAAATGATGAGGCGATGGCAGTGCAGGGGGAGGGACAGCGTGACAAAGTAATGGCAAAACGGGTTTGTGTCTTATTTTAGATGTATCAATACGCTAAAGCTGATTAAATTACAAAGGTGTGAACAGACACAAATTTGCCTTTTTTCCCATTAACAGTCCAAATGACACAAGTCGAGTAGTGAACGGCACCACTTCACGAAATAATTTGTAGGCTGAATGACCATTTCTGCCTCTCTGCATATTTGTGCAGTTTGAAAATATTAAAGTTTAACTGAGAAATTTAGGAATCCTGCAGGTCAGAATAGATTTCCTAGTGCAACAGGATGGGGGTTAAGTTGTTGGAGCGGGAGAGAGCAGGAGAGAAAATCCGCTCCTATGTCAGGACAATCAACGGAAGAAACAAATTCTCATGCCCTCATTGTTCTGCAGCGTGACTCGCTCTCGGACGTAGGACGCAGGAATCGGTGTCGGGCCAGTTCTTTAGTGGGATTTATTCTTTTTGTGCGTTGAGCTGCCAGATAACCTCATGTCCATGTTCCCTCCTCATGCACAAGCAACTGCACCACGCTGAAGAGTGATTACATCAGTCAGTCAAAGTGGACTTTTGGGGACAAACGTACTTTGGCACAGCACAGTTCACCCAGTGTGAGTCGGCTTTTAGTGCCGCACCAATATTTCTGCAATTCACTTCCAACTTTTCAAAGGATATAGGCTGCGTCTGAATCGATGTAGCGTCATTCCCACATGAAACCTGGAGCGTCTCCACGCACCCGCTTTTTTTTTTTTATTCAAATGCATTTATAATCAGTGACCTAGTACATATTTTACATGTTTTAAATTGCCTCCAGATTGTCACAGTGAAGAGAGAAACTCGGCCAACAATTAAATGGAATGGCCCACAACGGAAGACACAAGCTTGTCACTGAAGCACTGTGAGCAGACCACCAAACAGCTCGGAATACCAAACAGACCAGACTATCAAATGAAAGTAAAACTCCAAGAGCCGGGGTGAACCTAAGTGAACTTCAATCTCTCTTTATGAATTCCAGTTCAGGCTGCTTGCACGCTGTTTACATTGTGTTCTGTTTCCCTTTGGGTCAAATACAAAGTTCGCCCATCTATCATCCCCTTCTCTCTCCCTAAAACCATCCGTAGAGGCTGTTAAGACCTCTTCCATCACTGCTTTGAAAAGAGCCCGAGGCTTTTAAAGGTGTTGCCTCTCCGATGTCCAAATTGAGACAGAATGTTGTGGCTGAGTGGCAGAGTGTTCCACTTTTTACTTCCACTAAGTTATCCAGCTCGCTCTGAGTTGCTAAAGTACATGAAAAAAGGATATTAAGGAGACAGTTTTACATTTTCAATGACATCGCTAAAATTGGCCGTGTGACTGGTCTGATGGAATCTACTAAAATACTTTCCAAATCCTCAAAACATAATATTAATATATATTTTCTTCTATCATTTTTTTTAGCTTCTTTTTAGTATTCTTTAAAAAAAAAAAAAAAAAAAAAGGTAAAAAGGTCACTGGCAAAGTTCTTGCGTAATAAATGCAGGCTAGACAGGATAAAAAGCTGGGATGTTTGAAGAATGACAGTGATCATAATTAAAGTTCTACGTCATGTGCCCTTGAGGTGGTTATGTACGTGAGGAAAGCATTTACGTGTGTGTATAAACTGGAGAGAGTGAAAGAAAGGAAGAGAGGCAGAGAAAGAAATGAAGACAGCAGAGAACAAATTATTGGGATCAAGCCAGATGCTTCAGGTCTCCATAGAAACTGCCCACACTTCACACTCTTCTCTATATTCCCTCCATTTCTTTATTTATTTTGTTGTCAGCAGTTCCAGAATAACTTAATTAAAGCCAAGGCAAGCTAGCATGCTGTGTGAGATGACAGGAGGCCTGAGATGATTTGTGATGGATTACTGCATTTTATCTTCCCTTTATTTACCCCGTTGAAATGCACTGAAGCTCGCTATAATGCCAAATGAATGTGTAATAAACATGGTTTTTGTGTTTGCTCAAAACGATTTAACAAACAAGTCTTTGCAAATATGGATTAGACTTCTCTCTCTCTCTCTGTCTGTCTCTCTCTCTCTCTCTCTCTCTCTGTACTTTATGTGTAATCCATGTTTTTGTTATGAACTGGTGTCCTGCTGTCTGTGTAGATAAAAGTGGTACCTGTAAGAAGCTGCGATGCTAAACGTGGCTCTTAATTGGACATCATTGGGGGAGTAAAAGCACATCATCTTCACTCGAACTGATTAACCGGCAAAGTTTGTTTTTCTGTTTATATAATATCATCCTGATAATGCCAGGCGGTACAAGGTCACTGAGATTTGCGGATACACAAATTAGCATCAGTAATAGATTCAGAATTGAGCGTGATTTAATGCTTGAGGGTTTTTCTTTAAAGAGGTATACATCTTAAACCTTCAAGGTTAGGTCCTCCAGGCTGAAAATGTGTTTTTCCCCCACCTACACACCCAGCTGAAATCACAAAATAAAGACCTTGTTTCAGGCTGTGTTCTAAAAAAAAAAAAAAAAGTAGAAGCATTAACTTCAACTCATATCAAACACCGACTGAGCTGTCACATGCTGTCATTCAGCGCAACGTATCAAGAGCTCCTTCAATCAGAAGTTCCTATTTTGCTGTTCCAGGGCTAAACTATTGAACATCTCTCGGGTTTTGAGATTGAACCTTCAAAATGAAGTTCAGACTGGTCCCCATTTATTCTCCGACTGTTGCCCCAAGTCAGAGCGCAGTACTCCCACTGTGGAGTTTCTGCAGTGGCAGTTGAGGGGAAACTCTTCAACCATCTGAACCTATAAGGACTTGTGGGACTAAGTGGGCTGGAAGTTTGTTCCAAACCAGTGTTTTTCCTTTGGTAATGTAGTATACAGAGCTGCCACTGCCTCTGAATTGCACTTGAGACAGTGTAACTGGACTTTAGCTTTGTGGTTTTCTCTCCCTGCTAATGGACTGTCCTCAGCCAGAGGTGCTATCCATCACATGCACTACCTGAAGTCTGGAGCCTCTATAAAGATTAGGACTGTTAAGAGAAGATGGATGGCCCTTGTCGCCGCCAAGCATCATCCCCAAATGCCTAAATTAAATCTAGAAATTCTCATGGGGAGTTTAGATTAGCCTAGTAATAGCAGACACGAGGCAGGGCCTGGCTCGTCCTTGCTATCATTACTGTGGAATATCTTCAAATATTTATGAAAATTGTGAACATTACCCTTAAGAGCCATTTTAGCGTTAGCTGAAGAGGATTTTAGAAGTGGTAGACAATCTCACATTGGTTCAACTCCCAGTGGGCTCTTGGTGGTGTGGGTGGGGAGAGCAGCACAGGGTAGACAAACTCAACCCCCCCCCCCCCTTCTTATTTGTCCTTGAGAATTAGTCCAACAGTTGTTTAAAAAAAAAAAACCTCCATATTAGATTGACCTTTATTTCTCAGCTTACACCTTTTTTAGTCTTTAAAAGGTTTGTTGGTGGGGTGACCTTTTAAAGTCAGTGGTTATGGATTTGTCTCCTCTCATTGAGAGGCTTTATTTCACCGTTGGAAGCCGTTTAAAACAAGTACACCCAGTTTAATGGACACGAAGCTTCCTTTGCTTTGTTGAAGCATCGCATCCAGGAGGCCAGGACATGATTTCAGCGACATCTCTTGAAACTCTGATGCTTTGTTGTTGTTTTTTTTTTAGTTTTTTAATTTTTTTGATGAGATGCTAAATGTGAGCGAATGACTGTCTGGCTTGAGCTCATTCACACTTGATATGCAAACTGCAACTCTGAGTCTTTCAAGTTTTCTTAAATTGATTATTGGACGGCAAACCTGAACGTTTACCTCCACCAAGAAGGTCCTGTTTTTAGTGTCTGTCTGTCTTTCTGAGGGGAAGATTTCACAGAGATATATGGCCGGTTACCACCACATTTGTGAGGTTGTAGTATATGGTCCGAGGAAGAACCCATTACATTTTTGGGGGTGGATTTGTCATAGCGCCGCCTGATGGCAACAGGAAATGACATGTTTTTACACTTTGACGCATAGCAGAGTCTCCAGGTCCAACTCAGATTTGGTCCGAAATTTGATGAAAGAGCCGCAGAACACTGACAGCTTTGAAAGGTTTGGGGAACAAAAATCTCCAGGACTTGTGATCAATGTGTCATGCAGATACAACAATTAACAAGTGGCAGCCTACATTTAGCAGCAGCAGGAAATACATAGTGCAAGCGTCAGGCGTTATTCAGAACACACATTTGTTGGTGCAGTGGATGGTGTTTTGATTTCGGGATTCAGATTTATTCATTTATTTATGTCAGTAAAGGCAAAAATGCTGACGTACCGACAATACTGTGGGGTTCTGTGAATATGTACGACAGGTGGCTGCAGCTCCTGCAGAGATGCTCTTCATACACACGTGTTTTCTTCATCGATGATGTTTTATTCTGCCGTTTAAGTAGCGGATATTTCTGTGGCGTAATATCGCACCTGCTGTGATGTCGGCTGTGTGTGACAGAGACAGCAGCTGTAGATCAAAGTGAATGACATAAGACTCGCTTTAAATAATAGAAAAAAAATAAAATAAACATATGTGGCAGTCAGTATGAGTTAATACTGTGGTGAACTACCAGAAATAAATCAAACAATTCTCTGTATCCCCTTTAAATGAAGAGAATTTCTATTCACTTAAACCCAGTCGGATATTTTATTTGCATTTGATATTCAGCAGTTGTTTATCAAATGACTAATAGTGAACACTGTTGACACTGTGTGCAATTTATATCAATATTTTTCAGTAAAACCGAGACATTAAAATAAAACACAGTGAGATATCTGTGTAAAATACATCACTCCAGCTCTTGTTGCATACTTAACCCAGGGGAGAGTCGCTGCCAGTCATTTTCAGTTTGAAGTGTAATGAACTGCCACCAATCTTTCCTCTACAGTTTCTACTATTACATTCAAATCTGGCATCAAGAAGCTCACGCTGCTGCTGCAGTCGGTGGTTAGTCTCTCTCCTCCCCATATGCCAATAAATCATGAAAGGTTTTTGTAATATTTTTTTCCCGCTAGCAGTGTAAAGCCCCATGTGTATCATGTCTGAGTGCTGCAAGGGTGGGAAAGAGTAGCTTTTCTCATTTCCTCTGACTGTTTTGGAACTGAATCACATTAGCACAGTGACAGGGAGTATGACTAGACCATAAAACATCCCGCTTTGCCTCTGTCCAAATGAGAGATGTGTCTACTCAACACTGCAGGTGCTTGCAGGAGCTGAATGATGCAATGAGAATATTGAAAATTACTCTCACTGGCGCTTCCTTTTAGGACAGCCTCAGTGCTGCATCTCACTCTTGGGTGGTTCATATTTACCAGTTTATCTGATTTAAAACCATCATTACTGCATCGTGCACTTGCTGTTTTATGGGGGTCTGACTATCAAGCTGCTGTGTGTGGACTCTTTGGGATGGAAGACACAAGGCGAGCAGACCTGGGCAGTGCCAGTTGTGGGTAACAGGCCAAGATGTGTCAGGGGAGCAGACTATCGGCGATGAAAATCCATGCTATCCTGACGGCTACAATTAGTGTCAGCTGGGGTATTGAGTCTTTAAAAAGGACTCCTGGCCTTTTGGCTCCCAGCCTGTCTGGCTATAGATGTCTCTAATGAGTCATTAGCCGCATGGCCTCTCCTCTCATGAGTCCACCCCATAATGGCACACCTTTCATCTATTTTACAGAGAGGCTGTCATTGGTCATTAGTAGAGCTCTGAAGTCCTATTACCTTTACGTCAATGATGAATGAATAGAACACAGCTGCCAAGAACAATATCTCTTCATATCCTGTGGTCAGCCATGACTCTTTTTAATTCAATTTCTCCTCCACCATTAAGTGTAATTGATAATTGATGTGGTCCAACTTCATTGTCAGAAGTTTTTTTTTTTTTTTTTTCCCCCCTTACTATAACCACGGGCCAGGTTGTCGTTCCCAGGTGTTTACCAGAGGTGTGTTTTGCTGTCTGCAGCGGCGACACTGATGTGATCCACAGGGAGCCACAACTCTCAGAAAGAAAACCTCCGCAAAATGACAAAGCTGCTTCAGTGCTTTAAAAATGCAGCACATTTCTCAGCACAGTGCTATCTTGTCCGCGTCTCTCAGTGTTGTCTCCATGCCCTTGTCTCTCGGTGAAATTGTTCATCTTTGACTAGCTGTTTCCTCCTCTTGTCTTTGTTGTTGACACAGAAGCAAATTGTAAGTGTGCGCTGTGGATTGACAACCTCGGGTAAGCACCAAGTCATCAGTTCAAAACCGAGGGCAACATTGATAGGGTTCAGAGGATTGTTCTGCATGGCACTGCCTGAGGAAAATACCAAACAAGCCCTTCCTGCTTCGTCCAGTGAACGCTGCTGCTCTGTCTTCCATATTGTATTGACTACATTGTAAATACAATATGTTTATTTAAATACGGCATAAACATAACCGCTTGAGGTGAATCAATGAGAACTTTGCTTTTGGCTTTGAGTTAATTATCTAATGAGATTATTTATTGCTGATCAATGATCTTAGTTGACAAACCTGCCATTTTAATTGAATAATCATTTATTGCTGTGCAGGAATAAACTGCAGATTACTCCCGCATCTCTCACACCAATCTATAACAACCCAACGCGCAGCCATGTTTTAGGAGTAAACGTGCAAGTAGGAGCTGGATGTAACACTCAAGTGGTTCCAAACCTGGGGTCCAAGCCCCCTGATGTGGAGCGCAAAGGATCAGAGGCCGTGTTTGAGGCTCTGATGTTGTCAGAATTTAATTTTCCTTTTTAATATAATCTCATGCTTAATGGATGATTGATTTCATCCAGAAGTCTGAAAATCTAGTTTAACAGGGACAGAGACATTTATCAAGTTCAGTGTTGCCGTCATGATGTTGAAGTTGTCAAAATACAACAAACACATGAATATTTGCGCTCTCTTATACTTACGAGGAGATAAAGGTCGTAAACCACTGGAAGGACATACTATGATTAGAATAACCAGATGCGACTGTCAAATTTTTAAAATGTTCTACGTGGAAGCCAGCAAAACAAAAACATGATGGAAAAGAAGATCCATCCATCCATCGTCATCTTCTGCTTATTCCTTACTAGTAAGGGTCGCGGGGGGGCTGGAGCCTATCCCAGCATCTACGGGCGAGAGGCGGGGTTCACCCTGGACAGGTCACCAGTCCATCGCAGGGCCAACGTACAGAGACGAACAACCATTCACACTCACATTCACACCTACGGTCAATTTAGAGTATCAATCAGCCTCGTCCCCTCTTGATGTCTTTGGACTGTGGGAGGAAGCTGGAGTACCAGAGAGAACCCACGCAGGAACAGGGAGAACATGCAGACTCCACACAGAAAGATCCCGTGCCTGAGCCGGGACTCGAACCCGGAACCTTCTTGCTGTGAGGCCACAGTGCTGACCACTGCACCACTGTGCAGCCCCGGAAAAGAAGATATGCAGGATAAAAAATTAAAAAGCAATCAGTTGAATAATGCAGTGAAAATGAAATCAGTCAAAAATGTTTCCCGTCACCTCGTTATTTTAAGTAATTTAACTCCAGCAGACTTTTAAGTCTTTCGTGGCTCGGTTTTATTGTTCTTACTTCATTTACTCTGTTGTTTGTATCTTTTATTGCTACTGTTTTGTTGTTTGTATATTTTTATGTCCATTTATTTTTAATTCTTGTTCTTCTAAAGATTATGACTGTGAAAGGTGCTGTGCTAAAATAATAATAACTAATGATTATTATTCCAATGGATAATGAGATAATTTTCATTTATTACTGCGAGTACCTCAGAATTCAGAGTATATGTTGTTTATATGTAATATTATGATATTATTAATACTTGTTATTACTACTAAAAAAAAAAAGTCCGGAATTTCCTGAGGGCTCAGCCCAAGGGATCAATAAAGTTCTATCTAATCTTACGAGCTTTCATGCTAGCAGGGCTAAAGAAGTATCATACCATCTAAAAGGGAACAAATTTGAATAAAATTACATACTTCTACCATTAAAAAAACATTGTCTAAAACCAAGTTACATTTACATAACATTTCTATTTGATCAGCCTAAGTTTTCATTTTTTCCTGATATAAATGATCTTGTGTTAGGTAGTTAATCCCCAAAAAACTTAAAAAAAAAAAGGGGGGGGGGGGAGTCTAGCAGATACGTTTCAGCAGCTCTGGGGACTCTTATCATCCATTACCAGAGCATCATCGTTAGTTTAATGTGGCCTGGCGTCAGTTGGAGCCTGCAGATCAGCTCTGCTTACTATCGCTGGTGTGGAACTTTGCTGAAGTGCGACCTGGTCGCCACTTTGTCTCCCTGCTTCGGAGTCACGGCTCACAGCTAATTGTGAAGCTTAAAACCACGGTGGGAAAGAACTTCAAGTGCAGAAATGAAATGTACAGGAAGCTTTTGCAGCGACAAATGGATCGCTGGTTGTTTGATGTGAAACAAATGCGTTCGCAGAGGTGTCTACCTTGTCAGGACGCGCAGGAAACAGATCCTGATGTTTCTGAATGGGCAGTTGTCATTCAAGGCAGGTACACAACCTCAAACCATTGACCCAGCATGCATGTGGACTAATTATCAGTAGCAGTCTAGACAGTGTGCTATGGCCTCGTGTCTCTCAGGCTTTGTGTGGGCTAGTCCGTTGGTGTGAGTCAATCTTCGTCCGGCTCTGGCGGCTGTCACAGCTCAGCCAATTTTAAAAAAACAAAATAAAAAAAAGGGACAGCCAAAACTTGTCTGCAGCACCTGAGGTCCACAGTCCAACCCAAAACCAGACAGAGGTTGTTGTTTTGCTTTGTTTTCTTCGCTTTTACTTGCTCTGCACATGAAATCTTTCCACTCGTACTCAGATTTGATGGCCGTTTCTGCGATATTGATTTTATTTTTTTCTGAGCCGGACGTCAAATCCCATCAGGTTCTCATTCATTGTTGTATCTTCAAAATAAAAGCCACTTGTGGCTACTTCATTTAGTTTCCCAGCATTGTGTGTCAGCAGCAGGTACTCGACTGATCAGGATCCCCATTCAGGGAAGTCCTCCACACACAACATGCATCTCCTTTAATTTTTCTCTCGGTACTCATGCAGTGTCCTTCCTCCCATTAGCCTTGTTAGTGAGCTTGCTCAGCTCGGTGGAGGGTGGCGAGGTCCCTGGACTTTAAATGGTTACAAATAAGTGGCGAAATGGATAAGAGGGTGTGAAGAATCAGGCTGTGTGATGTAACATCCGGCACTAGAAGACATCCTCGTCTTTTAAAACATGAAAAACTCTTCACACGGGACTGTGGACTGAATGCAGGGCTGAATTCATCCCAAGTGAATGCCCAGAATCCTCACAAACTGTTTTCTTTTTTCTTTTGTTCCTCCCCTTGGACTTGGCATCGTAGTTGCTGCTGGAGAATATTCAGCAAAAAAAAAAAAAAAGAAAAAAGAATCCCAGTCCTTTGCATCTTATGAATATTCTCTTGCATTTGTAACTTTCTTTTTTCTTTTTTACAGTCATTGTTACCTGAGAAACACATGTGTGTTTCCACCTGCGCTAGCGCCTGTATTTACACACATATTCGAAAATGCTGAGCAGCAGAATATGTCGGGTAATCTCCCCTCTCTCCATTTCAATTAAAGCTAGAGAGGGTTAAAACTCTGTGTCAGTGCACTGTGCAGGGAGAGATTGGCTAATCTGTGAAAGCGAGCCTGCTGCTAGCTAGAATATTATGCTCACTGATTTAATGTCCTCTCTGTCTTTTTCTCCTAGGTAAGCATTTTCTGGCTGCTGTGTCTGGGAAAGGGGGTCGTGGTGGCTGCATGCGAGGGCTGTGATGACTGATGTACTGCAGTGTGTCCGAAACGCAACACATTAGCTGGTGGCATTGAGTTCTCAACGTACTGGTGACTGGTGAGCTAGAAATGCAAATCTCACATCCTCCTGGATGCAGATTCTTAAAAGGTCACTGGCATTTCATACAGACAGGTCTTCTCCCGTTAAATTAATTAATGATATCATTCTACTCACTCACCTATTTAATTCAGGGGTTTTGGAGTGTATCCACATGGCTGACGCCCAATGAGATTGTGGTCAGACAAAGATATAGATTTTATGTATACCCCCCCCCCCCCCCCCCGTCCACCCCCCCACCCCCAGGTTTGCCAATCCTATTTGAAGAGAAAACATTGCCATCACAAATTCTTTGAGGAATAGTTGTCTGGCAGCCAGATGAATGATTGAATGCACAGACCTCCATCTTCCATATACAATAAAGCAAAAGAAAAAAAAAATATATATATAAAATGTAAAAAAAGAATCACTTGAGATAAAATTGCAATGCAGATTTTTTGTTTTCCCCTCCACAAATTGGATTAGCGAGAACTTATGTTTGCCTGAATATTCATGAAAGTTCTATAACTTGGATGGAAGCCAGGTTGCTGCTAATTTTTCCCTCTCATAGTTTACGGAGCTTTTTTGCGACGATAACATGGGAATCATAATGATGAGCTACAGCTTTGTCAAAGAGCTGAAAGAGTAAAGAAATGTGGTGAGTTAATTAACAAACTTGCCAATTTATTTTCCCTTTGCTGTTTTTTTTTTTTTTTTTTTTCAGTGACAACTTTGATATATTTATTTATTTATTCAATTGAATCCCCATTAGCTGCCACTAGAAGCTCCTTCTGGGGTCCACGTTATAACTTCTTATGGTAGCGAGCTAACAAGCTACAAAGACGATGAAGAGTAAAACGCAGAGGCCTTCTGTCTTTTAAATGATGGTAGCCCTCAACTCTCAGGTTATGTTGGCGTCTTGAGAGACGTTATCAACTTCCTGGTTTTACTTTAACCTCCCGTTCTTATAGTAGACACATTTATTTTGTGCGGAAAAGCTGCTCATAATCTAACAGCTTCCATTTTGTTGTGGCGATGAAATCTGCTCCCTCAGCAGTTACTTGGGTGATTACGATCAGTAGTCATCAAAAATTAATGCTCAAATTGTAATAAACTTGTTTTGCCGTCATTAAAACAAACTATTCAAGCATATTTAGGGGTTGCAGATGTTCCGTTGGCGATTTCAACATGTTCTCATCATTTTAATGTACAGACAGTTGTGCTCATGGTGCAGTATTGACATAAAACAGCAGTTTTTACTGCAGTAACTCCACAGTATTGACGCAGAGCTGGAAGCGCTTCCACATCAGGGCAGCAGTCAGGTTTCGGTGTGGTCTGTTGAGCCTTCATTATGCATGAAGCCTGACCACCCTTCACCAGCTGTCACTGAGCTGACCACTGAATCCCATCTGGACCCTTGGGTCACTCTGGTCCATCAGGGAGGCTGTAAGATGAACCCACTGACACGGAAACTCCCACCCCAGATCCCACTTACTGTGCCCCCCCCCCCCCACACACACATACACACACACACACACTGTCTCATCGAGGCTGGGTTTCTCTCCTCCCCTGGTTCAAAGGTTGAACTGCTGCTCTGATCCACTACCTGGAAAGCCATTTTTCTCCCTCTGGAAACTGGCGGTTTCTAACGTGATTTGATGCGAAGGGGAAGAATTTAGCACATGCTGGGTATTTAATGCTTCACTGTGTCTTACCATCTAATGAGGAAAAATCCTGGAAGGATCATCGATTGTACCAGGAAACACAAGGTGACTTAAATCTCACCACATGTACTTCAGGTTTTAAGATACATTGACAGCATACAAGCTTGGTGGCGAGCCAACCCTCTCTAAAAGAGTTAACCATCCCGCTGCCTTGTCTGTATTGATGATGTCATGGCTCTGATAATCACCGTCTGTGCCGCAACTAGAGTATTGTCTATTCAGCACGTCTAAAAGTGGCCCGCTGGAGCAGATGGTGCTGGAGGCAGGAGACCAACCCTTCTCTCACCTCAATCTGGATAGCAGGGCTCATCACTCCCAGGATGGAACGGCAAAGATTTAGCTCAAGGCAAAACAAGAGGCAGAAACCTTCTGAGACTAGAAATGGTGAAAACATGCATCATTTGTGGATATGTAAAACCGGAAAGATGATCTCTTTTTACAGCTGCTAACAGTGGGTTTCTGTCTGATTGTGAAGAAGTAGAGCGCCCCTCCCCCTGAATCTATTTAGAGTGGCATATGTTTGAATGATGCAACCATCTAATGTCCTCAGGAAGTCTATAGATTAGTGTTAATAAGCACACACCACACTGCAAGTACACATTATACCCAGCCTGCCATCACCGAAACGTCTTAGAAATAATCCTTATCACACAGCCTTTGTGTTCTAGCATCTGATTAAAGAAAATTGAAGGGACGCCTTTATCTCTGCAGCACTGCAGCTGTGCAGCTAATTAGAAATGTGACCAGTTCTTCCAAAAAAAAAAAAAAAAAAAATTAAAAAAATAAAAAAGCAAATGTCTCAATTACATTTTTAACATTCAGCACAATGAATGTCTTTTGTTGAGTATGCACGTGTACCGATGCGTGCGTATGTGTGTTCCCTGCTGGTAAGTAATTAATAAGGAACTGTAAAATGGGCAGAACTATTGAAAAATAAATAACAAAATGCAAATGACTGTAATACAATAGCATTTTCTTGAATATAGTTGCTGATCAGTGGTACTGGGACCGTGTTCATACTTCAGCATGTTTGTTTGATATTTCATTGTGCTACATTTCAGAGGGATTGTACTCTTTCAATCAACACAACGTGTTTCTGAAGGCTGTGTTGTCCTGCCAATAACTTTACAATAAAAATTTATATGCCAGAGCCTTTGATGAGCACATAAAGTTGGACCCATTGCTAAGACTTTAAACCAGCCAGCAGCATATGAAGAAGTAGTGGGTTGTCTGTGCAGAGGGTTATGCAAATTAGAAAGAAAAAAAAAAGAGCGCTGTTGTCATTTAAAAGCACATGAAAAAGCCAGAATGCACTTATTGTCCCTTAAAGCAAGAATGTTATTCAGGCAGGCCGAATAAGTCCGTTCGCATCAGCTGCATATGATTTTAGGAGGGAGAATTCATTCGTGTACCTGGTGCTCATGCCGGCTTGTTTGATACGCTGCTATGACTTGGAAGCGCCCTGAACTAAGCCAAGGAGTTTTGAGTCTGAAGAAGGACGCGCGGCCAAAAGCATCACTTATTAAAAGTCACGCGTATGGATTCTGGAGCGTGCGACACTTTGCTTGATTGAAGTATTTCTACTGTTCAGCACTAAACCAGATACCTCGGTTTGATTTACTTTATTTTTTGCCACAGCTCCCTGAACCAAGCCAAAGTTCATAATTAGTTTCTTCAGATTCTATTATTTTCAATTGTCTGGGGCGTTAGTAGTGCTGACTGAAATATATGAGGAAAATCATCATATCTGGTTAAGCTTGAAACACCATTCCTTTGTATGTCTCGCACACTATAGTCTAATTTAACAAATCAGTCTTATTTCTAAAATAAAATGCTACATTTAGGGGTTTATTACTTTATAAAAATGATAGAAATCCGCCTCTAAGTCTACAAATGTGTCCAATGAACTGTGGCATTGAAACAAATGTGATCTGTTTGCAACATCTTATCATTTTCTTATCAGTATATTCTAACAAAACGGGCATCAAACATAATCTGAAGAGTAAAATTCTCATCTTTCTTTCTTTCTTTCTAAAATATTGTACCCAAATGGCGTGAATGAGGATTGTGCCAGCTGTCACATCGTAGGCAGCATCAGACTTGGTGCCAGCTATACTCCGCATAGGCTTTACAGAAACATACAGTATGGCTTCTTCTTACTTTCTCTACAGAGAAAACCTAAATGTGATGATCGGCAGTCTGTGTACTCTGCACAACATTAACTTCACCTTGACTTAACTCGTCTACTCTCGCCTCAGTTTGTTAAGTCAGAGACTCCTATTTCCCAAACAGACTAACTTCAATTAACCTGCACCGTGCAAAAGAGAGCTGTAGGTCCCTATCAAGTCCAAGAACATGCACCATGTGTCTGCCAGCTATTGAATTTGAATCCCATTCATAAATTTGTTTCTAATATTAAAGGTCACATTAGCATTCGAGTTGATAAGGGTTGGTATTCAGGGCTCGCGGCGCTTGCCTATCTGCTGTTGTTGCTGGGTAGATCAAAGTTGGATTCCTTGCTGTGGTTCCAGGGAAATCAGACCTCACAATGTGCTCGTTGTGTCGTGCGCTACCACTTCTAAGACACTCTCGCAGTTAAAAGTGTGAACGTAGACCGATGCCGTTGATTTACTAGCCCAGTTTTGTACGGTTTTGTAAGCTGCCTAACTGAAGAAGGAAAGACATGATGGTGAGAATATGGTGGATGCAAAAAAACCAAACTGTTGTGACTGGTCTGACACTCAGTGTGCTGATGTGAACAACAACTGTGTTTTCACTGAAGTCAGTCTAGCTAGCATGCTAGCGTTAACCTGAAAAGACGGCTGACTTGTAGCGCTTAGCTTGGCAGCTCCTCATCCGTTAGCATTTGTATATGAACGAGTGACAGCGTCGGAAAGCACTTTGCTCTTAAGTTTGTATAATGGGCTCGATTTAAATCATCTAATAGCCGCAATAATCCGGTGACATTCTGAATTTTAATGTTTTCAGTTACATACAGACATTTTTGTCTTACAGTGTTTCGCAGCTCCTGGTTGAAAGCAACAAGATGCCTCGCGTTAACGCCAGTACACTGGTTTGACAGTTTAGCGAGCAGAATTGAGGGAAAATGGGGTCAATGTTCCTCTCTCGTGTGTGCAGGATTTAAGTTCTGCTGTATCTCTATGATTAGCAACTCATTAGAAAATACTTTCAGTTCGATAAAAGGCATCCTAGAGGGTTGTTTTTTTTAAATGATTCTTGCCAGCAAACTGAGCCATTATTTACTGTACCTGCGGACTAGAGTTAAAATAATTCATTAATATATATTGCAAGCTCTTCCTGGCTCATACACATATTTTAGGATTTGCTTTTACAAGAATGAAGCAAATTTATCCTTCTCTCTAAGAGTAAATGGTGAGTTAGGGCATCACAATAAAACATCCATCTATCCGTCTGTCCATCGATTATCGTTCTTGTTTATCCTTTGTAGAGTAACTGAAGGCTGGAGCATATCTCAGCATGAGGTGGGACAATTGATCCTCTACATCCATAGAGAACCCTTGTGCATTTTTTTTTAACTAAACATTTAATCTGTGGGATTATGTGCAATATTTAACATAAATTTGATCATTTCCTGCGCGTCACCGGCTTTAGCGCAAAGCTAATTTTCATCCGTAGTTCCCTTGGTGGTAGAACTTAAAATCCGACAAGACGGAGGATCTCAAAGAGCAAGTTTGTGTTGTGGGAGGAGATGAGATGAAACCAATGGAGGGAGAACATAGATGAGACAGTAAATTTGCCACCCAGGATTGATGTCTTAAAATGGTTGTGCTCACTCTTCCACTTACAGCACCACCTTTTTATTTGTACCTTTTCAGATGTAATAATTACTCTTTATTGGAGCAACTGTGTCGTGCAGATCTATAGTTTCTCTCCCGTAATGTCCCCGTGTGTTTTATTGAATGTGGGTGTTTGCACTCAAGAATTATATGCCAGTATAGCGAACATGCAATCAGTTTTAGACTGTGTGTTAGTGTGCGTGTGCATATGCCCTGTTTTGTGTCAGTGCAGAGACTACTCTAAGTGTTGTTGCTTTTTTTTTCTTCATAAATCCATTTCTGTTGGTTGTCAGCACTAACGCTACTGTCAGCAGCCATTGATGGAGCCCCACTCTGCTGTAAGACTCTCTGATCCATCAGCTGTGACGTAACGCTCTCCTCAATCACCAGCTCTGAGAACTGTAAATCAGAGTGCTGCTGCTCTGCGTAATGCTAATGCTGGTTTCCCGCTCCCTGCTCATCCACGGTCCGCACAGCTAGAGAGAGACAGAGAGACAGAGAGAGAGAGCAAGAGAGAGAGACTCTGGGATGATGGCTGGAGATTGTAATCAGACCTCACTTATTCAGACCAGATTCATGGCTCCTCTTGCAGGGAAAACCAGATAAAATAAAATCACCTTATTAGGGAGACTATCACTTCAGGAACCTCTGATGTAAGCAGGGACTGTCAAGAAGGCAACACTTTGTTGAAGATGATGCTGTGGGCCGAGGTGGACGCATGACCTAAAGTAAAGCTTTCACCTACCTGGTCATTACCTTTTGTTTTTTTTGTGTGACAATTTGTTACTTTTCCCAGTTATATATCAACACACACACACACACACACACACACACACACACACACAGTATATATATTTTTTTCTCTGCAGTGGCGCCAGCTGCAGCCAGAGGTGTTCTTATGACCGATTCTAATGAATCCATTTTCTCTGTAACAAGGGAATTTCTTCAAATTTGGTACGAATGTTCAATTGAAGTCAAGGATGAATTGATTAGATGTAGGTGGTCAAAGGCCATGGAGGGGTAGCTTGGTTCAGGAGGTAGAGTGGCCCTCTAGTAATTGGTAATTGCTCCTGATGAGGAGGTTGCAGCCTTGATTGGCAGCCTCTACCATCCGTGTCTGTGTCTGTGTTTGTGTGTGTGTGTGAGGCAACATTGCAAAATGCTTTGAGATCCATAAAGGTAGAAAAGCTTTATATAAATCATCTATTTAACCATGGAGCATTTGCCAAGGTCGCTGTGGACTCACAAAACATGTTTTTGGCCTCGCAAATCTGAAATCTCATTAACGTCTCAAGGGAAGTTCTTCACATTTGGTTCCAACAGCTGCAAAATTTACTTGAACGAGCATTTGGTAGCTTGTGAATTAGCCATACAAATTAGAGCTCTAATTTACTGGCTCAGGAGGGAGCGTGACCACTTGGTACTCTAAAGGTTACTGGTTCTATCCGTGGGTCTAAGTGTCCTTGAGCAGGACACCAAACCGCTAATTGCTCCTATTGAGCTGGTCGGCATCTTGCATGTCAGCGTCCGCCACCTTTATTAAAGCTGATAAGACGTGTCACCATTTTACTTTTATACTTTGACTACATTCCACAGCCTGTGATTTTTTTTAAATTTCTACACAAATATCTGTAGTTCTACTTCACTAAAGTGTGTACTTTTGGTTGCAGAATGAGAATAGATTCAAGAAATCTTCGATACCAGGTCACGATTTCATATTTACCCTTCTTTTTTTTTTTTCAATAACAGTGTACAAAATTGTCACAGCGTGTGTCACAGCCATCACAATTAGGAGGCAGGGAGACGTCAGGCTTCTGGCCATGGAGCAGAACTTCGAATTAGAGGCTTAGAGTATTGAGGAACTCGGGATGATAAAACGTGAAGAACAATATCCATTTTGCTTGACAAGCATTCATTTAAGCCTGCTGGGTCGCTGCATTGTCTTCACTGGGGACAGCTGGAGGCTGAAGTACGATGGAGTTTCTCATATTTGGGTTAATCAAAATGTCCAGACACATTTGATGGAGCTCAGGGTGGCAGTGTTGATCCAAATTATGTTATTGTTAGCTTCACAAACAGTTTTTTCATTTCAGTCTGATAAAACAATGGACAGCCTTTCTGACTCGTGTCAGCCCCTTCTGACCCCCCCCCCCCCCCCCCCCCCGTATCACCCTCTATAAATCCAAAGAAAATCCTCAGGATGATTGTTTTAAAACGAATTGTGAACCTGTTACACTGGAAATGTTCTAAAAACCAAGCAGCGTAGCTGGTTGAAAGACTGAATACAATTGACAGCATCAATTGAATTTTAAAAGTTTATGGTTTTCTTCATTTTTTTAAGGCCTTTGCAGCTTTTTACAACATGAATGAAACATAAAAGAAGAGGAACAGCGAGTTGATATTCGGCTTTAGAATGTTGGTGTGTGTTTTTGGTTCTGCTAAGCAGGGAGTCCCTCACGGGGCTGCTGGACCTGGATGGCAGCCACAGTAGTTGATTTAAATTTGTGGCTGTTATTACTAATTGTGTCCTGAGCGTCCTTCATGATGCAGCCGGTGACGCAAACGTACCAGCTTTTCTCATTTCACAACACGACTGAGACGATGCTCACAGCGTGTGTTTGTGTGTTCATGCCTTATTCATTCATTTTTCGCGATGCATGAAACAATGTTGTATGTACAGTGTCCATCCGCAAGCAGTTAAAAAGAGAGAAGAGTATCAGTCCGGCTGATATTTTGTCCACATTAGAATCTGCAACAGACAGAGAATAAACCAAGACATGACAACATTGAAAAATAACAAACTTTAAATTCTAAAAATAAATGACTTTTTGTTATTTATGATAGAGACTGGTGTTGGTTTAAAATGCAGTTATTGTAAGTATTAAAAAAAAATGTTAATATACTGTTTTTATTGCAGTTTTTTTTTTAAACTAGGGATCCTTGGACCCTTAAGATGATAAAGTGATGATGATTTAATGAGGGCCAGAGGGTTAATCTATATGAAATTGATTTTTAAATTTATGTGGTCTTGCATGTCTGTCAACTTACACGATGAAAATTGATGCAGGTTTGCCTTGAAGGAAGTCTCAGCAGGTTTCAGCATCACCGCCACCTCGGCTGCACCCGCCCCGCCACCTCGGTGCAGACGATGTAAAACGGAGTCAGGAAATGACCAAGCAGGCGCAGATGCAAACTCAAAGGCACTCAGGGAGCGCCGATAACCGCCGAGGTGATATGACGGGATCAGATCCCTGGATCGATTCCAAAATCAAAACGGTTGTACCTCAACTTACCTTCTTTCGTCCTGGCAAATTTCACCAAAATCCATCCGCAGCTTTTTGCGTCACCGACAGTCGAATGGCATGAACTCTTTCCTCACTCGGCGGAGGTAGAAACACTCATTCTAATGTTCTCTATTGCTGTTGCACAATTAAAGTATCCCGAATCACCATCGCTGCAGAATGCATTAATTCGTGTGTGCGTGCGTGTGTGTGTGTGCGTGTGTGTGTGTGTGTTGTGTGTAAGAACACTGTAAAGTGTATCATGAAGGTAGAGAAGATTAGATTGATCCCATTTACCATATTACAAATGTACTTTGTGGCTGTTTGTGGTGTGGGGAGCTGAGCCTCGCGTTAAACATACCGTGCAAGCTAACTAGCAGGGGGCGAGGGAGCCTACCCGTTCTTGGTGATCTGGCCTGCTTGTTCTCTCCTGCATCCCAGTGAGATTGCAACACATCTTCAGAACACTCTGGAGGTTCTAAATGCACTTTGCCTCATTTTTGTTTTTACAACGATATTCCTTCTTGTTCAAGATAAAATATACATTTTTTTATGCAGTATTTCAGCTTTTCTTTTTACGCTTTTCCCAACAATATTGCTGTGATCACCCTGCAAGCTCAATAAGTCCAGACACATGAGCTCATGATTACAGATGTGCTGGATGGACTGGTTAAGTCCTGGTGGTCCCCCTACAAGAGAGCAGGTTAGGACACAAGTCAGTAAACTAGAGAAGATACAGAGGAGGTCTTGTCTTGTTATTTCTGACCTCATTTATCTTGTTCCAGGGCTTTTGACAGGTGGGGCAGATATGGCTGCTGCCTGACAAGCAGTGGTGTTGTAACATATCTGCTACATCAGGATGCCCAGAGTGATTGTAAGATCATAACACAGTAAAATGTAAAAAAAAAAGTTGTACATTTCAGTTGCACCGCAAGTTGTAATATTTTGGTCTCTTCAATCCTTTAATGACTGTAGAATTGACATCATCCCTCCTTCGTTTCGCTAGTTAGTTTATTTGTATCACACAAACCAAGAGGTTCACTCTTATCGGTTCTATCTTGCCTGATTGTTGAGTAAAAAGCTTTATCAACATTTCCTCCGGACAGCAAGGTCAGATGCATCTTCACAGTCCAAAAGATAAATGGATCAGATTTCCACACGGCGTGTATCCAGGGTTTGGTCTGTCAGCAGCCACATAAGCACAGGCTTTCAGTCTTAAACACAGGGTGCTCGGTCTTGGAAGACTCGTCAAAACACAAAGCGTGGAGGGAGTGGTTTGAAATGAGTGATGCTGGCGGGGACATTATCGCAAATTCACTTAAGTGCCCTGCAGAATTTTGCTGTTGCTTTGTGAGATAAATACAGGATTCGTACATCAAGATTTGGGAATCACTGATTGTGGGATTAGATTCAATTGCCACCTGTGGTAGTTCTGGCTCCACGCGGAGACAGGAAGGCAAGTTTACACCATGTGATGCACCAATTTGCACATCAATGTGTGATTTTAAATGGGATACCATATACAGTATGCCCTCATTTTCCTTCCCTAAATCTAGAAGGATATCGGCATGAATACCCCACATGTGTCTGTATCCATTTAACTTGTTGTTGTTGCAACAGGTGTTAAACGCAGATAAAATGTGGAGGTAGAAATGTGATTTTCATTTAAGGGATAGACATTTCTTATCTCAGATAACCACTTTATTTCTGTCATATCCTGTCTTTCCCTCTGAGTTTAGTTGTTCAGAAATCTGTGTGTGTGTGTGTGTGTGTGTGTGTGTGTGTGTGTGTGTGTGTGTGTGTGTGTGTATGTGTGTGTGTGTGTATGTACATGTTCAGGTTGTGCATTTGTGTACTACATTCACTCTAGGATGAACAAACCAAATACTGTAAGATGGGTGAGGGATTTCAAGTTTTGAAACCGAAAATCTGATTTAAACCCTTTTCAAGTCACACTGAAACATGAATTTTCTTCACGGGAATATAAACCATGATGATATTACTGCTGCCGTGCATGCTTTTTTTTTTTTCTTCTTCTTCTTTTTTTTTTCCCCCCTCCTTCCCATTTCTGGACGTATTTGTAGAAACAGCATATTAGCTTCAAGCCTCTGGGTGGGTGTTTCCGTGGCAGCAGTTGATATGAGGAAGCCACCATTGCTATTGAACGAGCTGTCAACTTCTGTGGAGCTGTAATAACTGGAGCACATCATAGCAAAATGTTTTTTTTCCTTTTTTTTTCTTTTTTTTTTCCACAAGCTCATATAGTGCTGGTTATGGAGCGTGGCTTGGAGACGTCTGTCCCTTCCAATTCGACATTTGGCAAGGAGCAGCATGCTGTTAAATTTGTATTTAACTCAAAAAGTGGCAGTTTGAAAGATTAACACTGACTTTCACTGATTCATTCAACGATTTTTCAACATCAACACATCAAAGATATATTCTTGTCACATATACATTCCTAATTTCTATATAAAAAACAAACAAACCCATATCTTCAAATGTTACACTGAACATCTGTAACACTGAAGGATTTTGAAAACATCAAATCCCAATCATTTCTGACAGATTTTGCAGTTGCTGTCTTATTCACCATATTAGAAGGGACGATCATTCTCGGGTCATCCAAAGGATAATTGCTGGATATATTTAGGGATCTTTCCCCAAAAAATATGTTTTCTTAAATGTGTGGATTATGATCTTATGATCTGCATGCTGGAACATGTCTGCAGTACCACGGTAGGGATGGTATTTATTCCTTTACAGTGGTACTTTGACACAAAGCTTTGAATATAGCACTACACCATAGTGCAATATTCAAAATAACTTTGAATCATCTCTGAGATATAAAAGCTTGACTTTATGACAATTCAGTCTTATTATGAGAGAGAGAGACATTAAATTACGAGCAAAAAATCTTGAAGTATTTTTTGCTTCTGATAAGCAAGATAATCTGAATTTTTATCTGAAATGAGATTATTTTCTTTATCTCACTGAGCTGGTAACTGATTCTGTCTCATTAATTGTTGTGTGCTAGGCATGAGACAAATATACTTGCAAGTTTGTACCGAGAATGCTGCACAATTTTATATCCAGCATCTTATACCAAGACAAAAACAAAACAAAAACACCCCCCCCCCCAAAAAAAAAATGTTAATACTGCTTCCAGTTTGCCGTCTCTGTTTCTTTGTCCAGTGCTGGTGAAGAGAAGAGAAATAACTGTCAGCTGACAGCAACTGATAGTCCTGTGAGCTCAACACGCTGTATGTGACATTAGGGAGCGCTCAAATCACAGATGGTACACCGCAACAGCTAACAACACCGGTCCCCAGCTGGTGACTGCCTGTGTGAATGAAGTTATGAACTCAACTATATTTAGTGACTTCCTACAAGGTTAGCATTCATCACATTACAGTACAGATGTACAGTATGCAAACAATACAGACGAGGGTTCACGCAACCCTACTGTAACGAAACACAGACTGCGTGCAGCCAGACAATACAAATGTGCAATAGCACTTTTTTTTTTTTTTTTTTTAGCTCCAGCAGCTGCCTTTAATTGTTGAATTTCACAACTTTTTTTTTTAATGTACAGGCTTGTGTTCTAATCGTTGCAAGCCACTGAAGTCTGGGAAAGATTTACTCCTGAAATCTCCAAATGAAATGAGAAGCAAAACGGAACATGCAGACAAAGTAACCTCGCAGCAAGATATTCAGGGAGGCATGATCCTGCAGGCTGGGCTGCTGGTGTTACTTTTAGAACTATTGGCTCGGTTCCTCTCTGTTTATGGAGCTGGCGGGCCTGGAGCATGGGGTGGAGACTGTGGAGAGCTCTGATATTCGGCAAAGTCAACAGTGGCAATGGGAGAATACTTCATCATAGTCACAGTCACTGTCAGGTACCTGAGACCTTGCCAGCTTTTTCAATTTCTCCTGGCCTCATAGCAATTTGCCAAGTGGAGAAATGGCGCTTGAATCCGTGCGTAATTTTATTTGTATAACCAATAATAAAGCCTGACATGCTACCTTGCACGGCTGCCACTGGAGAAACGTTTTGGTTGCTTTGAGGAGGTCACCAGATGGCATGAAAGTCACCAAACCCTCTCCCCCTTACGGACTCTCTTCAGTGCTGACTGTTACTGAATTAGTTAGCAGGTCTACAGTAGAACCTAAACAGTGTTTAAGTTCGGCTGCAAAGTTGCACTTGACTCTGGTGATGGGCATTCCGACTCTTCTCAAAGATTCGGCTCCTTTGGCTCGGCTCTCTTAGAAGAGCCGGCTCTTACGGCTCCCAAATGGCTCTTCAGTTTTCGTTCAGTATCACAAGCAATTTTTGATTCAGTGTTTTCATAAACGCTTTATTTTTATGTATGAAACTTTTAAAACTGAACACAACCACAGCAATCAAACAAATCAAACATACAAATCAAATGAACAAAGTGTGAACAAAGTATGAACAGAGTGTCTAGTGGAGATTGGCATTCAGGAAAGCCAGATGCCTCAGTTTGGATGGGCTGATCCCATTTCTCCTCTCTGTTACAATTTGTCCTGTCTTTGAGAAGACTCTCTCTGAGGGGACCGATGTTGCAACAATGCAGAGTCTTCCTACCATTACCTTAACCAGGCGTGGGGAGCATGAAGCCTTGGCCTCCCACCATTTCAGTGGGTCTTCAGCTCTCTGGATGAGGGGCTCCTGAAGGTAGGACCTCACCTCCGGTACAGCATCAGCTGTGGAATTTCTCTCTGCTGTGTGTGTACCTGGCCTGTACCACTACATTCACGGTCTTTGGAGCGTCCGTCCCCCTTCCTTCTTTCACATAATGGTATGATCCTGGTCTGTCCTCGCATGTGATTGGCCGCATGATGTGCCCATCAAAATAAACTCCCGCCCCCGCTTGCATGGATTCTCCATGGAACGAGCCATGAACAGTCTGCTGAGCAGGCGGCTGAAGATTCGGCTCCCTCCGACGGGCATCGGCTCTTCTCGTTCACTACAAAGCATCGGCTCTTAGAACCGGCTCGTTCGCGACCGACACATCACTACTTGACTACTTGACTCAATGATATCCATCCATTTTCTACTGCTTATCCTGTTAAGAGTGGCGGGGGTGGAGCCTATCCCAGCAGCCTTCACCCTGGATGGGTTACCAGTCCATGGCAGGGCCAACACATATAGACAGACAACCACTGGCTCTCCCAGCCACGCCTACGGTCAATTTAGAGTCTGGATTAACCTGGTCCCCTCTTGATGTCTTTGGACTGTGGAGGAAGCTGGAGTACCAGAGAGAACCCACGCAGGCACAGGGAGAACATGGAGACTCACACAGAAAGACCCCGTGCTCCAGCCAGGGCTCGAACCCGGAACCTTCTTGCTGGGGGGCCACAGGGAGGACCACTGCTCCACCGTGCAGCCCAAGCCACTAATATCTCAGAGTAAATTCAACTAAATATTTAAAGATTTTGATATTTACACTGTCTAAAAATTATGAAATAAAAAAAAAAAAACGACATCACGCAAACTTCAGCTGAACTAGGCTGCTCATGATGTATGGAAATATATGCTGTAGATCTATGAATTTAATACAATGATCAGCGATTCAACAATCACAAATCTTAGAGCTAGAATGGGAATAATCCTGATTCCTATATTGGATTTTTTTTTTCAACCACTTCCATGTCAATTGAACTATGGACTCCAAATCAGTCCCAGTTATAAGAACTTCAAATGTAGGATGCGCATCTTTTTTTGTTGAGTTTTTTTTTAATTATTTCTGCCAACATGTATAGCGTACATATTTTTGGAAAATTAAATTTAAATATTTATTTTGCAATATACACGTACTTTGCTAAATTTATTTTTCTTTTAATATACTGCATGTCAAATGAGGATTCCAATTAGAACCAACCGTAACAACTTTTTTTTATTTTACAGTTCCATGTCAACTGGAGAATCCAAATGAGTAGCAACTACAGTATATCAGGACAGCCTTGATGGTCTAATTACTTTAAATGATGAACTTTTTTTTTTTTTAATTCAAGATTTATAATTGACAGTGAAAATGTTAATTGGTTGCAGCAGAAGTCAAAGCCTGTTTGTAGTAAAACCAAAAGTATCCGCACAATGTTTTCAGGGAGACAACCTGCTGTGCTCATTTGCATGAAACATAAAGCGCTTCACTCACGTTCTCTCAGGTGGGGCCTGCATATATTGTAGTCCCAGGACAACCTGGATGGTGTCTTGTCAGGATTAAGTGCAGCTCACTCGGAGCATGTCAAACAGCAGTATTGGGGCTAATGGATTTCCTGCGGGTTGTTTCACTATCGATGTGAGAGTGGCTCAAGTCCTGCCATTCACTGCCACAGTTCACCTGTCGTTCCGGCTTCTGTTCCAAATGGCTGCTGTTGATTTAACTGATTGAAGACAGGCCCACTTAAACAAAACAGAGCGCGGGCGTCCCGCTGAGAGTGTTACACAGACAAAACACGTTGGTGTAACGGGTCTCTTGTTTGCTCGAACATGGCAGACATGACCTTTCGTGAGCATTTCAAATAGCCAGTGGGACCTGACAGAGACTAAGTTGGGCTTGGGAGAGAAAGTTCCTGCTAGCACTGACATTACTGGCCATCTGCTTTAACTGGCCAACTGGGACCCCTGCATACAGTAAGCAGGCACTTAAAATTGTGGAGGCAGCTCTAGAATACATCTGGAGTCATGTGGGCTTAGCTTGCAATATTTAATGATTGCATTTTTGCCCTTTTTTTTTTCTTGATTAATGCAAGAGGTCTTAAAAACGTCATATTATTTTCATCATTTTTGATCTTACAAGTGCAAGGTGATGTCTTCCATTGTGTACATTTGATTAATTACAAATAAACAATTAGCTTGAGAAATGACTGATGAACTAAATACAAATTAAAAATAGCTCAGCTACTCCTTCCATGAATCAATCCATCAGTTCTTGCAGCTCTAACTGTCATTTTTCATCTGCAGTTGCTTTGCAGAGGTTCTTCTGTAACTCAACACTTTCTGATGACTTGTGAAGTGAACCAATTCAAATGTGACACAGTTTTTCATGTGCATGGAAACAGTCTCCGTTTTAGTGCCTTTTAGTAATGTTGATCAGGTTCATCAGAGATACTTTAAACCCTGAGAACCGACTGTTTATCTGCAGCAACCAGGTTAGAGTGATCTGTGATTGTTGCTGTGCTCCAAATGTGAGTGCAGAAGGCAGATTGAAGATATGTTTTTATCACTGAAAATTTAATTGCACATTATTTCAGTGCTGTGTTAAGCTTTACTTCATAGATGGGCCTGGCTAACCCTCAGTGTTCTGTGACTCCGTGTCTTTTATGGCGGTATGTAATCAGACTGCTGTCCTTCTCTGGATTAATAATAGCTGTGATTTCACGAGGTGCTACAGTATCAGCTATGTTCCAAGATGTCATTTGGCCAGAGAGCATGAACCAGCAGCAGAATGAATGACTGCATATCCCATTACCCCCAGTGCTGGCTTTGCATTTTGCTCTCTCTCTCTCTCACTCTCTTGGAGCCACACTGAAGGGTATTTCCACAAAAAAAAAAAGAAAAAAGAAGCCACAACAACAATAAAAAGAGTGTCTTTGGAGCGTTAGGATAAAGTGAGGGATATCTCTCCCTCAACACCCTGCTGAAATACACCTGGCCTTATCCGTACATGAGAATGAAAGCTTGTGAAATACTGGTCATTGCTGGTTTTATAGCTAACAGCAGGAATAATGTTATGACATGTTCAAATTCAGAGTGTGGAGTTTGGACCAGCAGGATATCTGAGTGACCTCCACCCAGCTAAGTGATGGTCTCAGCTCAGCTCCATCTGCCCATTGTGTTTGCCCTTGGCAACCCAACATAGTTGCTGGTGTTGGTGAGTTAATGAGGACTGTGGAAAGGTTAAGTAAACAGGAGGGGCTACCCTAACAGGAAAATTACTACCGCCATCATCACAGAGCATAGCTGTGCAGAGTTCACACTGCTCTGGTGTCATTCATCAGCTCTGATTTTAATGATCCGTGGGTAATACAGAAGTGTAGATTACAGCAGAAGGCCAGTTGTACATATTGGCACCCCTGGCTAGTGAAACGCTTTGAATTATAACTGAAGGAAACGGTACTGAGGGATGTAAAATAGTGCAAACCTGCTATTTCATTCTCCCCCGCTGCATATACTGTACCCTAGCTGAGTGTGTGTGTATTTATATGTGTGTGTGTATATATGTTGGGGGAAGTGGCTGTTTTCAGACTCACCATTTCTCATGGTTTGAAGTGCTCCTTGGAGTTTCTCCTCAGGACGAACGCAGCCTGCCGACTCTCTACATACCATGATGGATGACGGGATTGTTATTCAGCATTCCTAGGCTCCGCTCGGCTGCCAAGCTGCTGTCTCCTCCGATAGCCATTGTTCTCTGGTCGGCTGGAAGAGTCACCTTTATCCGATTGAAATAAATGAGATATACTCAAACCGAGACATTAATTACAAAGTTTATCTCCTGGCTAAAGTACACTAATAAAGGACTCTAATAAGGCATCCATCATAGCTAGACTCTGTGGAAGTGGCTAAGGGCAGCGGACAGAGGTCACTCGGTTTGATGAATGGAACGCAAGATTCCAGATCTCTGCCCCCTTTTAGTAATCTCATTCAAATTGTTGTACTTGTACGCTGTAGGTAGGCAAACACATCCATGCTCATGTATTTGTGTGGGGGGGCAACTATGTTTACTTATTTTTTTAGCATCGAGTTACATTTAGCAGAAAAATATTCATTTTATTTTACATAGCATGCTGATAGCCATTGCTACATTATTCAGAGATCCAGCCATGATGACGACAGTCACCTCAGTGTCAGGCAATTCTATAGCTGCCTACTCACCGACAGTATATTTTCTTGTCAAAGCAGAAACAAGAACAACAACTGTAACTTATTCTTGTTTTCTTTTTTGTTTTGTTTTTGGCGCCTGCAGACAATTGTGACACATGTGCACCGCTGACACTTGCTGCTGAGTGCTGCAGGCCAGAAAATGGTCCTGCTGGTTCAAAGATAAACTGAGAGAAACAAGCAACAGAGAGCAGTTTACATGGAAGGATTTTTTTTCTTTCTTTTGTTACCGGATGGCATAGCATGACCTTCTAATGTTATTTGGTTGTTAACATCCTCCGAAGGCATCAACCAATGTTACTGTAGCCACTTGTGGCCGGCATCTCAGTTTTTTTCCACATGTTTTGATTCTGCTGTTGAATGGACTGTAGGATGGAGGGATTCACGCTCCTTGTCACATGATTTATTCAGGACAAAGTGGCTGAGTTTCTTCAGAGTTTATGAGAGTAAAGCCTTGAGTCTCAGAAAGCTTGAGGAGCTTCGATTCATCTCATGTATCGGAGAGCAGTGAAAGGTTTAGGTGTCCTCTGTGAATGCCTGCTACATCTTTTCTGGAAAAGATGAACAAAGTGTTGGTGATCAGCTATTCTTATTCACCTTGTGTGTGTGTGTGTGTGTGTGTGTGTGTGTTTTTAAATTCACAATTCAGAAGGTGAGGTTAAAATAACAATGGTGTTCTAATTCTTGATGTTCAAGCTCCTCCGCTCACAGGCTGGTGTGGCAAAACTCGGAATTTTATGTAATATAAACATATCTTGACAAATGATATTTCAGTTCCCAGGGGAGAAATTTCAGTCAGCCTGATAATTTGAAGTTAAAAGCTAAAGAAGCATTTTTTTTTTCAAACACAACTTTGAAAAGATCTATTTTAAATGTGCTGTATTAAGTCTTCAACAGCCTTCGAGTGTCTTTTTCTTGAACAAAAAGACAAATTGTCCGCGCAGCACAATTTGAGTGACCATATTGTGGCTTCTGGCAGTGACTCAGAATGACTGTCTGACACTGTCCACTGCTGCGCTGCTGTGCTAAGATTACACCAGCTGTCTCCCGTTTGCTTTCTAATGTCTTCTTTGTTAACATTTAATCAGCCGTCTGATAATGGCGTTACTGGAGGGCAGGCTCCCTCCAGCACCGGGACACAACGGCACAGGGGACGCTCAAGTTCTACGCGGGGAAACAGATTCTAAATCTACCGGTGGTCAGTTCATTAATAAGTAAAACTTGATGTGTTCTGCATCATCATTGCTAAATGAATTGATGAAAGGGTTTACTTATGAGAACAGACAATAGATCCATTATCGTCTCATGTAATTAGCTGTCTCAGCTTTGATGGTAAAGGCCTACATGACTGAATGGATACGATTTTGGTTTGAGAAAGGAGACGGGACGCGAACTGTTGTTAGCAAAATGTTTGTGGTTAACATTGTGCCTTTTATTCATAAAAATGAAACCCTCATTCACTGCTAGAAGAATTGACCAGCATGCTCAAGTACGCTACTCACAATATGCAAAAATAATAGCTTCCCTTCATTTGCAAAATAGCCTCTTTTTTTTTTTCCTCTCTTTAAGATCTATTATCGGGTGTCTTGCTTGCATATCAAATTACTAAGTGAGCTTTGTCTCATTACAACTACTCTTAAAGAATTCCTCATGGAAATAACTCTTAATTAATAACATCTAGAGGGTAAAATTTGTCTCTCATATCGTCTCCCTTTGGTGTCATGAATCACTGGCCTGTTATCCGTGGTGATCAGCCAGTCAAATTATACCTGCCTCCATCCATCCATCCATGCAGTTGCCTTGAAAGGACGGGGCCTTATTGCACAATGGAAATATAGGAGCTTGTTCCTTACTCTCGCTGCATCAGAAGTTCACCCCTACAGGCTGACCAAAGCTCTGTGCTTCGCCTAGGGCGAGCTGTCTTGCTCCTGCCTCTGCAGCTCATCTGTCATTGGCCAGACCCAAAGCTACAGGATCTTTGCCTGAAGACTTTTAAATTTAGTGCTGGAGCAAAAGCAAGTATTAAACTGCATTTCTGTGGCCTCGAGCATCGCTTGCCCTGTTAGTCCGGAGCTGGTCTGTCGTGTGAAGTTGTGGTTTATTGCAGGGGAAAGGGATTAAAATATCCGGGGTTGAGTCACTGGTTATCCGACCTCTGAAAATATGAAATGGTCAGGTTCATTATATGTTATTCTTTCTTTAAATCAAAGAAAATTGTATAAAATGTATTCGTGCCTACTTTACTTATCAATCTAAATGTCTTCAAACAAAATGCTTGATGATGTTCAAAATGACGCAGCTGAATAATTCGATAGACTGAGACGAACTTGCGACTTAAATGTCAGTAAGCACCGGCCTCCTCCTGAGCAGCATCTCTCCACCTGAAGTGTTTGCCATTTATCTTAGTAAATGGCCTCAACAGGCAGCAGCACACCAGCAACCTGCGAATGGAGAGCTTAGCTCGGAGTTATGGAGGCTTTATGGCTGCATTCTGTACATCTACAGTAAATGGATTTGGGCTACACACAAGTTGCTGTGGGAATCATTTTGTTGCAAAAGCTCACTGTGTAACTTGCACTGCATTTCCTCGATAACAGGAATATTTGTACATAAAGGAACTTATTCATAAAATTCTCCGTAGTGAAACTACTAAAATTTCAATGCGGAATACCACATGATAAAAAGTATACATGACATTAATTGCTGAGATATTCTGAGCTATTAAATCACAAAAGTTACCCATCAGCAAGCAAGCTTAGCTTCACCTTAAAATATTATTTAAAGGTCAATTTCTCCTGGAGAAGAATAAAATAACAGCTTCGGATATTCAGCTACAGTGCCAGTTTCAGCTAAATGCTAATATTAGCCGCTCACAACGTTTTAGTTTGGCATGTTAGCATGCTAACATTAACAAGGTAACATAAACCACTGGGAATCTTTTAATTTCACCGGAAGAAAAAAAAAACTTTCTGTAAATACAGTTGTGAGGAGGACAGTCATGTGTTCAACTGTTTTTCTGATCATACAATCAAGAGTTACCGTGGCATTTAACCACCGATGTCCACATCATTGTATCACTGAAACTTTAACGAGTACGTGAAAATATGAGTAGACTCACACATTTTTGAGTTATGGGGAAATATTTAGCCATGCTGGGACTTATTTCATAATCTAATGAGCTTTTTTTTTGAATATTTTTTTTTCCATTTTTGAGGGAAAGGTGCTTATGAAGAAATAAAAGTTAAAGAAAGCATAAAATAAAAACAGAAAACACACATTTTGTCACGCCTTTGTAGCAGGAGAAAACATTCATAAATGGCTTGATATCGCTTAATTATTCACTTTAACAGCTGAATTGTAAATATATGTGAATTAATCATTTAACAACGCCTGACAAATAATACATGAAACCGCTGTAAGCTTGTGGGTTTATTCATTATTAAAACAGCTCCCTTCTTATTATTAAAGCAGGGATGTGGGGTCAGTAAAGTTCAAGGTTCAAACCTTCAGCTCTGTTGACTGAATCCCAAAGTTCATCCTCCGTCGGTTAGAAAATTTCATTTCTCCCAGTGAGTTCAAAGCCTTGGTTAGGGCTGTGTAAGATGAATCCTGAGGGACTCATTGTTTTGCATAAGTTGTTATCTTGCAGGCTGTGTTACTGCTCTCTCATCTTTCTCTCGCTCTCTCTCTCTTTCACTGTCTGTCTCTGTATTTTTAGGACTGTGAGATTGTTTTTTTCTTCTTCCTAATATGATAATGTATTGTTTGTTTGAAACTTAATGTGTGTTTCCCCCTTGTCCACTTTTGGCTAACAAATTTATATATATATATATATATATATATATATATATATATATATTTATTTTTTTTTATATAATAAAAAAAATAATAATAAAAAGAAATTAGAGAATATTAAAAAGTCCCTGCTGGTGAACGTCCAAGGACAGCTCTCGGTGCCAAACTTCACCAAATGGCCTGTCTAGCTAAGATTCCTGCCAGCCATTTGTTTCGTGGTACCAGGATTCAGAGGCTACAAGCTGCCATATCACACAGGCATGGAGATTCAGTTAAGGGGAAATGAATATAGCAAAGATGATCTTGATATCTTAGGTCTCTAGCAGTGTAATACTCCTCCACATAGCTCAATGTTTAGGGATGCCTGAATGCTGACAGCCCTGTGATTATTAAGCCCTTTGGCACAAAACCACGAGACTTAATGTGCTGCCAGGACAGCAGTGACTCCTGGACCAAGGTTTTCTTTATGGTTTAGGGAAACTTGGCTGCAGGGATTTTCTCCCGTCTGGACACAAGAGCGGTGAGAGCGACGGCAGTTGGGCGCTGATGTTGGCCTTAATGTCCAATGACCAACCAATACAGCAACGATTCACCTCAGAAGTCTTGCATGAGGTCGGGACTCCTTTTTTTTTTTCTAGATCTAAGATTGCAGGTTAGCTCGTTGCTTTATTGAAACAGCATCTCTTGCAGTTAAAGGCCCAATGATGTTGAATTGTATGTCTTTTCCTGAGATTTTAAATTAATTCAAACACCATTTTGACAGTATTTATGCTCAGCACTAGTCTTTAATGAGTAGAATCTGCCGTTTCGTTGTCTTCACACCGCAGTGTGACAGAAAATTCTCGGATTCAAACCGTTTGTGTCTTTTATATGCGACGATTGATTACTTTTTTGATTTTAGTCAATGTGATCTGTTTTGTGAGTGACCAGGTGACCTTTTGTCCCAGCAAAGCCTTTGCCACTTTAAAGCCGTTGTTGGCATCCTTCATGAAAGGCTTATTGATTGCGTTTGATGCAAGATGCGGGTTCCTGCTAGTCGTAAAGATAATGTTTTTTTTGTGTTTTGTTTTGTTTTTTAGCTATTTTTGATCAGTATTGGGTTTCATTTTACTGATGTTGTTGTGAAGACATACTGCTGATGTACACTGAGCTAAAATCAGCAGGGTTAAGCTGATGTCCAGCCCCAGTACGGACCCATACGTGGACCTGGGCTGAGCAGTAGTCGATGAATATGTCCAGCCGGTGGAAGGCAAGCGGCAGATCGTATGATTTACAGAGCAGTTCTGGATGGAAACAAAAATCCCAGGAGGTTAAATCTGTTGAAATACTTTTGAGCCGGTTCAAACAGAAGTGCGCTAGCTGAAATCCCACTTTCGACAGATTTTCTGCTCTCTACTGACATGCTTGTAAGGTTCACTTTTAGAAATGTGATTTTTTGGTGTGAGTGCTCATATTACTGAGTATAAATTTTATTTTAGCATGCCCATTGGGCACTAAAATGTTAATAACAGTATTAAAAGTTTGAAAAATATCCCTTTATGGTGCATTTTGAGCATAAAAAATGGCAAATTGTAATTAATCCCGGTTAATTAGTGAAAATCGTGCAGTTAACTTTCACCAATGAATATTTGCTCGTTTTGTATTAACATTTTCAGTTACAACGTGAATAAGCAGCATTTTCTGGAGTTTGAACAGTGCTTGTTGTACTCTCCTGCTCTGAGAGTTGGTCGGTTGCAGGCAGCCAGCTGACCCGCGTGTGGGGATTTGATGATGCATGCTGTTGCATCCTGACCAAATGGTTTAGATAAGAATAATCTGTGCAGTAGAAGCCAAAGTAATCTAAGAAAAAAAGATGATGGAAACATCGAAACAAATTATTGCATTGCCTAAAGACTAAAACTAGAACAGGATGGGACAAAAGTGAAAATCCACTCCAGTGTCAACCTCCGATTCAAACAGTGAGGGAGATTACAAAGATAAAGTCCTGGCTTGCAGCAAACATCAGTGTGTTTGACAGGATCCTCGCATCCTCACATTCTCTCATTCTCTGAGCTCTGAAGGGAAAAAAACGACGTCGAAGCTTGAAAGACTCAGTTCCACCAGAAACCTGCTTCTGTTCCAGCTTTGTTTTTGTTTTGTTTTTATAGATGTAGCATAGATGAAAAGGCCAATACTACCTACACACATGAGTATGATCATGAAAAGCTGGAGCGCAGTAATGTGATTCTTTGAATCTGTTGCTAATCCTCATAATTTTCAATTTTAACTTGTTCCCCCAAAATTCAGCAGAAGGCTTATTACGGCACCCCTGGGACCCCCGAGCTTTCTCGGGTGCACGGTTTTACACCTCACACTGCTTCAGTCACCAGTCATGATTCACATCCAAAGATTATACAAGAGATGATGTGAGGCTGTAACTGATTACTCACTCATTGTGTGTTTGCTTTCTTTGTACTGCAGCTGTATTACGCTGCTGCTCATGCAAATGAAACCTCCTAATGCTGCTGCTTCGCACTGTGCACCTGGAGAAACAAATGTTGGCTTTTATTGTGAAAGGCAATTATGTCGGGTGAAAAACTACTTGCGGACAGAGAAGGAACCGTTGCTTCCCCATCACAGTTCTGACAAGATATGTGCTAAAGCAGCATTTGCTGGATGTGGTGTGAACCACGTTTGCTGTTACGGTAAGATGGAGCCACACGAAACATGTCCAGACCACAAGTAGCCTGTATCTGTCCAGCTGCGGAAAGAAGTTATGCAAAGTGTAGCAGCCATGTTTATGTCCTCTGGTTAGCCTCAGCTGAGGGAAGTGGCCATTCCTTTGTGAGCCTTGACTTTGGCTCTTTGGCTGTCGCCATCTTGATTTTTACCACTGGAGAAAATGGTGGCTCACAGAAGTCGCCCTCTTGAGGCCATCAGAAATAATGCATGTTTAACATTTGGCTTATCAGACAGGGAGGTTCTGTTCATTCAGTGTTACGGCTCCTCATTTTAGCGACTCCATCCTTTAGATCATCACAAATTCCTCAGTAACTTCAGATTTTTGAAAGGTGTTTCTTGAAACAAACTTCTTGATTTTAACTGAAGTAAACATTCACTATCCAATTATTATTTGAAACTTCACTCTCTATTTTAATTGGATACTTGCCTGTGGACAAATGTCACATTTGTGCCAGTGCAGCTGTTCTGCAGAGCATCGCCTGACAAAGCCTCTCTTGTAACTGTTGATTGGAATCATTGTTATCGTTTTTCATCATTTTTACATGACCAAGATAAAAGTTGATGCGACTACAGCATCTTTGTATTGTAGGTCAGTGTCTCTTTGTTTGTAGTTTTGTGTATCTGTCTCAGAACGCAAGTTAAGAGCCCCACGTAATCGATTTTCTGTCGTTTTAGCCTTGACTGAACAGTGGGAAACGGAGGATGAAAGGACAAATTTGTGAAGAAAAAGAGAAGGGGATGACATGCAAAAAGGGTCCTCGGTCGGATTTAAGCCAAGGATGTTGTGGTTAAATGGTGTTTGCCTCAGACGCCCTTGCAGGCAGATCCATGAGACGCTTTTGTCACATCTGATAAGTAATACATAAGAGAGTGACTTTTTGACATGAAAAATAGCATGCGGTGAAATTCAAATAGCATCACAATCACGAGGAAGTAGTTAATACTGGAGATGTTGACAAGACAAATGTTTGTTCATTGGGTTGTAATAATCTGTAATCAGAGCACAGCAAATGCTTTTTCCATCAGACTGTTTTGTAGTGCAGATAGATTTGAAAAATTGCCTTAGGACTGTGATCAAACACTGGATTCACATCATCTCAAACAGCCAGTATTAGAACATTTTGTAAACAGTGTTTATCTGTAATGGCTGTCTTCTTTTTTTTTTTCCTGACATAGTAAAAAAGAAACAGACATCATTGTACCTTTTTTGCTTGAGTAGAGGTTGGCATTTAGAGTGGAGACGAGGCAGTGCCACATTTTATACAAATACTGTTGACTTTAGAAATCAGACCTCTGGGAGTAAGTAGTTCCTCAAATAGCCATAAAGATGGGCAGTGTTTCCCCAGAGGGAAGGTGTGTCCTACTTTGTGCAGCAGCGAGAGACAAGCTTACATTCTTTGATGTGAAACAAAGTGGAATATGTGTCGAATATTTGTTTTGGTTTTTCTCCCAAAAAAAAACAACAACAAAAAACTCCATTGTAAAAAAAAAAAAAAAAAAAAAAATGAAGAGCTTTATATTTGCCCAGCAACAACACACAAGACTCAAAATAATTACATGAATCTGTTTTTAGTGCTGGAGGGCAAACTGACTCAAGGTCTGGTCCCATTTCCAACCTATGTCACGGCTGTTTTGCTAGGCAACAAGAAATCAGCTCATCTGGCGTCAGATGCGTTTAAAGTGGACCGGTTTAGGTGTGACGTCAGCGGGACTGTTAATTTTAGAACAATGGCAAAAGCTGGAGAAGTTAGTGTAGATGCTGCTGTAGCGATGGTTTCATCGATGTTTGTTTTCTTTGAAAGAAAAGCAAAGAACCGGGGCCGGGATGAATCAGATTTGTAAAAAACGAATTCTAACAATTGTAAGTAAATGTACAATAACCCACGGCAGATTAAAGATATAAAAGATATATGATAAATATTAGCACACCGATCGCTCAACCAACGAGATTTTCGGAAACGACCAGTTAATCCACCAGTGGAGCGGGAGACTACAGCCCTGCAGGGAACGCCACCGAGGGCTGGTGATGCTGCTCTCCTCGGCTGCTACATCAGTTTGTTGATCTGATGCGGAGACGGTGATGGTGAATCACCTGCCAAGTATTAGTTGAACCAAACAGATTCTACTGGCAACTTCTCAGATGGTTTGAAAGGATCTGACGCATCAAGTCAGTAAACAAGGATGATTTTCTCCGGTTGTGGAGCTGCAGATACAGTCAGCGTTTGTGTAAGGAGGTCATCAAAAACGACACAATTTGAGGAAGGGAGACATTTTTTTCAACCCCAAAACCAACCTGACTTCCTCATGAGAGGGTTGATGACGATTGAAATGGTGGACAACAATGAAGAGCAGCAAAATGCCAGAGTTACTTTTTGTCCGCAGAACCCAAACAAACAAATTCCGTGTCTCTTCCCCCCAGCTCCTGGAGCTCAGGAACTACATTTAAGATGCTGGTCCGGTCCAAATTTCACAAAAGAGGGGAGAGTTGTCACCAAAACCAAAAACCACTAATATCTTAAGCTTTATACAAATCATACTTGCAAATAATCATCACACAAACTGTTTGTGTGCAAAGTGCAGAATATGACAACAAGTTGGGCTACAAAACATACGGCAGCAGACAGTCAACCCTGCCAACCGCACGGAAGAGTTTGGTCTCAACATTTGTAGGAAGACAACAGCCCACCCCTCCCTAAACCCCTCATCTCCTCCTGATGTCCCTGCTCTCTTTTCCTGGCAGGCAGAAACTGTACTGAAGTGGAACTTCTGTTACTCAGCCAAATTGAAGCTACTCCTAACTCAAACTACTTGAGTTAGAGCACGAAATAATTTGGTGAAAATATTCATACATAAAATATATAGGATATAATTGAGCTTCACCTGAATCAGCAGCATCATTTAAATTCTGCTGGCATTTGATACTTGAAGCAAACTTTGCAGATTGGAGCTGAAAGTTAATCTGCTCTAGAGCTGAGCCACTAAATGTTAAATTTAGCATTGCCCGTCCTTAAAAATAGATGCATAATAAAAGCCAGTGTTTGGGCAAAAGTAGACGACTTGAACTTTACCTCGGGTCATTTATTTATACAGCAACACAGACCTCTTTGCAAGACTACCATTACCAGTGAGAGGAGAGTACATTACATTAATCTGACTAATGAGCTATCACATTGAATAAATAAATCTACAAGAACAATAATGTATTTTAATAAGAAATGCTAAAGGCCACGCAGATGAAAAATTGCCTCTCAAAAGTCGGAGCCCATAGAATAAATCTGACTTCCTCGTTTTTTTGACACGTGGAGGCCATGTGAAGTTGATTTTAATAATTGATCAGTAGAAAGTGCTGGGAGAGAGCTTTGCTGATAAGCAAAAGAATAGCTTTTTGTGTTTGAGTCCCAACATCCTATCGATCCTCTTTGAATAACGCTTAGTGGAAGAGTCACAGACTTAGGGATTATTTATGGATCCTCTTTGACCTTAGCATTTCCTGGGACACTGTGTTTAAAGCCACAAAAATTGACTGCCAAATCTGCATACACACAACGGATAGATGGAAGGTGACAGCGGTAATCAGAGTGGAGAGATTAGCAGTTCTCAGCTTTATTTTTTTATCCCACGAAGACATACATCATCATCAGCAACAACCAAGGTGGAGCGGCCTTACCTGTCTGCGTGTTTGTGCAACACCACTCTCATTTGTCACCTTTCATCCATCTACACTCCTTCCCTCAGCACTGGAATATGGTGAATATTTTACACGCGTATTGTACTTGATTGCTGGTGCTTCATAGTAGATGTTTGGGCGATCTCTGCGTCCCCAATGTGTCTGGTAAAACTAATTCTGCAGAGTACCAATCTTCATGCTGCCGGAGGCGTTTTCAAGGCTTTGTAAGGAAAAATAATCAAATTAAAGAGGAAAAATGCTACCTTTTAGTGGCCTAGCATGGAACCCAAAATGCTATTCTTTATATGCTCTACAAAAGAAACTCTCTTGTCATTATTCCGTAATTTCTTGCACTTGCTTCATTTGTCTGTTTGTTCAATCTGATGTTTTTGGGGTCGAAGTGAAGATGCCCGGAAACAAAATGGTTTAAAGATTTGTTTTACAGAGTGGGCTCTATCTGCCCACTGTGCCAAACTAATACACTGCAGTTTGAGAGAGCAATCAAATGAAAATGGAAATTTGAGCAGCTTAAAGATTAAGCTCATTTTTCCCTTAAGAGCTTGTGAGTGTTCTGCCAAAATGTATGATTTTTTTTTTTTTCTTTCACTGCAACTGCACTGAGGGTACACTGGCTGAAGTTCAGCTGCCTTCTGTTTACACTTCAACTGTGCTTGATGCTGCGATAATTTACAAGACACTATTGTTAGTGTTTGTTATGTTTAATCAGAATGGCATAATGCTGGCAACAGCCTCCACCCAGCCAGCTTGGTTCTACCTGACTGCACTGTAATACGGGGTAACAGGTTAGAGACGCGTTCAAGTTGGTTCTACTCTCACAGCAACTGCACCCAAAGCTGCTCGGGATGGATTTGACAATAAAGATTCAAAACTGCTTCACGGCATTTCATTAATATACACATTTTGATCTGAAAATAGAATCCTCAAGTCTTTTCGTCTGCAAGCCACGCCAGCGTACAGCCCTGAGAGGAGGAGTTGTAAAAAATCCCAAAGGTGGAAATAATATTTAAATATTACAAATATATGTATTAGCGTTGACTGATGCATTCATTGTTATCAGTTCACCATAGAAAATAAATGATGTATATATGTTTATATGATGTATTGACCTTCAGTGTTCTGACCTAATTGCAATTTTTTTTTTTAAATTTAAATTTGCTAAGTGATACACAGTTATTTTCAATCAATAAATCACAAAACAAGTAATTCATCACACCGCTTTTAACACCTATAATGGCACGATACAGGGTCATGATCAAGCATTGAGTAGATTTCTGTATCAGGCACACAAACCATGAGCTGTTCTGTTCAACCTGTTACAGCTTCCATTTATTACCAGGAATAACGAGCACAGAATCGCTGCTGCTTCTTATTTTCCACGTCTTCTGAATAAACAATCAGCGGGTGAGGATGCTGGCTTTTTTCTCTGTAAATTGTCCTAACTTATGGTCGGAGTAAAATAACAATTGGGTTTCGCGGTTGTAAAGGATTAGTTTTACTATACAACTTACATGGACAAAATGGATTTGTTTACGACTGTATTTTAAGTTGCAGATTTGATAGATTAGAGACTGTTTATTGACGAGCTTTTTGTGTCTGTACGAGAAGATTTCAGTTGAGATTTCCACAAAATATAATCCAGTTACCACCAAACGGAAAGAATCAACCGAACAAAGGAGAAATCTACAGAGCTATTAGGTGCAGCCTTTTATAAGTGGTCTTGTTATATATCTGGAGATAACATGTCACATACAGGGCTGCGGTGGTAAAACAAAAGGTGGATAAACTATGAATGTCCACCAGCAGCTTTCTCACTGCGTTATAAAAAAAAAAGGATGAACTATAAAATTCAGTGTTCCATATACGAGCCTGGATATATGAGACTGGAACAACAGAAACTGATTCATACATCCCTATAAATATCATTTTATCAGCGCCATTGTTCTTTATTTTGTCTACTGGTGTGGGATACAAATAATTATGAAGTAACATCCCAGATGCTGGGTAGAATAACCTGCAGTTTCTTTATTTTACAACCACAACAAATCACTATGTTTCTTTATTTTACAACCACAACAAATTAGTATGTGTTGCTTACAGTCAACCGGTTAATCAGGTTAATTCCTATCATTGGCTCGGTGACGTGATGCTCCTGGGTGCAACTGCTCAACACATCTGGTGTTGTCGTGTGTGTTCAGCGGACGAATACGTGTATTACCGCAGAGGGAGCGAGAGGAGGAGGAGAGGGAACACAACTGCAGCGTGATGCTCCCCGATCAACCAAAATAATTTGGCTCATTTTTAGTGGCACAAAGGCCCGTAGTTGGTCATAAAAATGTGACTCAGGAAAAGTACTCTTGTACGAAAACGATACACGTAAACTGCGATCGTCTGTTTCCCCTCCACTGCTATCATATGCTACTATGCTGCCACTATGCTACCACTATGCTACCACTGCTACCGTGTGTAATAAACTTTTTTTTTTCCTGTATTAATGTATTTCCACTAGGTTTAGTTGGTCCGCTCTTCTTTCTGATCGTCCAATCCAGCCTAATGGAGATCGCAGACTTGCGATCCAAATGCGCGAGTGGTGGGAGGAGTTATATCACTGACATACCACAAGTATGGCGGACAGAGACATTGAGTTCGCCGCAAAAGAAAATTGCAAATAAATAGGTTATGATGCAAATAAAAAATTACGATGTAAATTAATAAAAGCCACAACGGAAGCGATCTAAGTCTAAGATTGGTCCAGGCTACCAGAGACCTTTATTAGTGACGGACAGGTGAATGACACGGTGCTTTTTTTAAGCTGTTGGTAATGTGTGTTATATTTGTATAGTCTGCCATTAAGAGTCAGGTTTGACGTGAAGCTAATTATGTTTGCAGTCACACACACTGCTAAAACGCATCAAAACAGCCCCACTAACGGGCCTCGCCAGTCCTTGTTAACGGCAGACTTTGTAAAATGTGTAAAGTACAAACATGGCAGCGCTAGATGGTCTGAGTGCACAACGGCTTTAGCAAAATGATATTTAGCAAAGGAGTTGTTTCCATTTAAAGTAGTAGAGAAGAGGAGAACCTTATTAAATTCCTGAATTCCTATTAAATGTCAGTCGGTGTTCAATCGTGATCGCCATTCATCCATGCAGTCGCTCATGAAACGATCTGATCGCCAATCTGAACGGGCCTAATTGCCACGTAGAGGTAAATAAATCAATAAGAAAAAGATGTTACAGTCCAAAATGTCAGATCGTTGAAAGAGTGTCATGCAGGTTCATGTATGAATAGTTGTGACCAGGAGTGTGCATGTACGGTGAATGTTGCACACATTTCTACATGAAAAAGGGAATGACTCTCTGATGACTTCTGTCAAGCGCTTATTTGTGCTGCATCAAGGGTATAATGCTGTTGTGATAAACATCCAACTACTCAGCTATACGGCGAGAGAAAAAAAAACACCTTTGAAGGTACAGTTCCTTCCCCGGTTTATTTAGGGGCAAAGTTAGTTTCTCCTTTTAAAAGTTAGACCTTTCAACACAAGCGGCTGAGGCAAGAAATTCAAAGAATCTGGAGTCAGAGACAAAGAGCTGAAGTGATGAAAGAGCGAGACACAGTGAAGAGCAGCGGAGAAAGAGAGAGATAGACGCCAGCTAACAGGATAGTTGTCACTATAAAACAGCTGCTGATCTGTAATGACATTGATATATTCACAAGATAATCCTTGAATATGCGATAGATCCTTCTTCTTGGCATGTTGAATCCATACAGACAAAGTAGCTGTAATTACAAAAATATCTACGTGAGAATTTCCTGCAGCTGTACATTTAGGTTCTAGTGTGACGGTTGAATATGAATCACACATTGTGTGTGTGTGTGTGTGTGTCTCAGTATATTCCACCAGCGCCCGCAAGTGAATGATGAAGATGTTAATATGCAGTTGTGGGGACCAAGTATTAGCACTGGATTACAGGTGACTAGCAGGCTTTTGAATCTCTTTCCTGTGATACCCTTTGAATGTGTTCTTTCCCTTTGAAGTGATGTCAGTTTTAAGATATCTCAACCCTTTTATGTATAACCATGGGTGTTTGCGTTCAAGTATTCCTGTTTTTTTTTTTTTTTAGAAGGAGGAGATGAAAGCATCACAACAGCCTCAGCATCCATCAAAGAGCGAGAAAAGTATGGGAAAAGTCCCGCACATAACGAAGCATGACTTGTTTAAACAAAGCGTGAGCGCCGGTCGTGGCTGTTGCGTCTGCGCTGGTGTGTGTGTGTGGGGGGGGGGGGGGGGGGGGCATTAGGGTGCAGTGGTGGGTTAAAGAGTTGAGTGACAGACGGATCCTGACAGCACTCGTTCACAGCTCCGTCACTGAATTTGATCGACTGATTGTGTGTTTTGCAGGAGTAATGAGCTTTACAGTATGTGTCAGGAGCTGATTCGTATGCTGGATGAGTTGGCTAATTGTTCACAGTGCATATTCCCCCGCAAGTCCCATGGCTCCCCTGATTTGGTTTCATTTAGCCTTTATTTTAATTCATTATACAGGCCCTGCATTATTGCCAGGTTGTATGTGGGGTGTTTTGTATTGTTGAAATTGACTCTGGTAATTTAATTTAAAAAAAAATCAGCTGTCGCACTCTTCACTTCTTGAATACAAAACAGAGTGGGAAGGTACAAATTTAAACAGATTGGTTCTGAAAGGTGAATTATGTTTTTTTTTTGTTTTTTTTTAGCAGTGGCAGCAAGATGAAGTCAGTGGAGTTGAAGCGACACAGCTAGTAAAATATCCTCCTGTCATTGCATTTTATTCCTCCTCTTTACAACAAACTGTCCAATAAACTTTTTTCATAATTCTTCATATTGTAACAAAAAAACAAAAAAAAAACAAACAATCTGGACTTGCCAATGCTCCATTTTCACCTTGTTGACAAAGAAAATGTGAGGTGGGGTCATTTTATTTGGTGTAGTAAAGCTGGCTCACAGCTAAGAACGATGAGGCCAGGAAGAGGATGTCAAGCTGCAGTTCAGTAGGTCTGTAAGCTGAGGGATGAAAATGTTCTCTGATGCTTATCCTGCAGTTGCTCCAGAACCCAAACACCAGCACAGAGCGCTGACATAGCCATGATCTTCCTAGAATAGACACTCACCGCTGTGTTTACGGTCAGGCAAAGAACAAAAAAAGAAGAAGAAGAAGAAGAAGAAGAAGCTATTTTTCTGGTCATGCAGCAGCTTCTACTCCCTGATGTATTAGCAGGATTTTTGAACCTGAGATTTGAAAGAATGAATTTAAATTTGAAAGGAAGGAACTCCCAAATAGTGATTCTTAGCTGCTGGGGAGTTTGCAACATGTTTTCAGCCCACAGGATTGAGATACTTTCTAAAAAGCGTTCCTTGAATTTCCCTTGTTAATCATCAAAATTCATTCATCCCTTTCACTCTGAGTCAACGTGGATGCTTGCATGTGTTCGAGTGTGTGTTTTGCTCCTCTGCAGCTTGGCAGCTACCACAGTGTGGGCAATACACCCCGAAGGTATAGAACCCCACAAAGCAGGTAATGGTGCCAAGCATGCAGATAGAGGACTGATTTAGACTGTTGCTAATCTCACGAGGTGTTGCAAGTACTGTGCCACAGAAAAGAGAGAACTTTCCTTTCCTGCATCACTTCCTCTATGATCATTGTCACCTCCTCTGGCTAGAATTGCTGCTTCAACATTCCCATTTTATTAGTAGTATTAATAGAAGCAATAGCAGCTGGATTGTGCGGTTGGAGTAGGTGTTATTTTAGAGCCTTTACTTGTTTTTGTTTGTCTGTTTGTTTTAATTAAATGAGATGGCAAACATTTTTGCATGTTAACCCGCTGCAGGGCTGGGTATAAAAACCTGAACAAAATGAGTGTTAAAGAAAGGAAAAAAAATCTTGCAGTGGATTTCCTCTTATTGATTGTATTTGAGCAGTTTCTGATTTAATCAAGACTGCCACTCAGAGACTATTTTTAAAAGAAGTTCTCTAATGTTTGATTGTGTTAATATTAAAAAAAAAAAAGGCTTTTGGAAAGGAAGCCATGCTTATTTTTAAAAGTTGTTTTTTTTTCAAAAATGTTAAATGGACTACATTTATACAGCACTCTCGTAATCTAGCAACCACTCCAGGTGATTTGGAAGAAGATGCTGACCTGCCTGCCTCGTGAGCCGTGGCACCCCAGTAACGTATGTGCGCCGGCACTGGAGGAACGTAACTTGTACACTGACTGAAACCCTTTTGTCAGCCTGCTATGTCGTGCATTACAGTCAACTGTCAATCACACATACAAAAATTAAGCTCATTTTAGTTCGCAATCAGTCTGCTTCTTTCACACTGAAAATAACTGAGGCATTCAAGACGATGACTTCAGTTCCAGAACCGTTATTACCTCGTCCCTGAGCTACCACCTTATCGCGGTGGAAGAGTGTGCATGTCCCAGTGATCCTCAGAGCGAAGTCGTCGGAGGGCTTTTGTGCCCCTGGTAGGGTCACCCAAGACAAACAGGTCCTAGGGAAGGGACCAGACAAAGAGTAGCCCAAAGACCCCAATGACGATCAGCAAAGTTCGACCGAGCTTTACCTGGCATGGACGCGGGTCACCGGGACCCCCCTCTGGAGCCAGGCCTGGGGTGGAGAGTTTCAACCATGTTCTGAGGGAGGCAGCGGACATTGATTCCGAGCAGGCCTTGTTTCGTGCCTCCATTGTCGAGGCGGCTGATCAGAGCTGCGGCCGTAAGGTGGTCGGTGCCTGTTGTGGCAGTAATCCCAGAACCCCTTGGTGGACACTGGCGGTGAGGGACTCCATCAAGCAGTCCAATCAGGCTCCCAAAAATGATCAATATAGGCAACTGGACTCACCTCTTGTAAGTGAAGTTGCCTGTATTGATCATTTTTGAGAATTATGATGACCTGGATGACTGAGAGCAAACACAGATACAGTCCTATCGGGCCTTTTTGGCCCATGGGACTCGGGAAGCAGCTGACAGGTACCGGCAGGCCAAGCAGTGCGCGGCTTTGGCGGTTGCCGAGGCAAAAACCCAGACATGGGAGGAGTTTGGAGAGGCCATGGAGAACAACTTCTGGATGGCTTTGAAGAGATTCTGGACCATCATCCGCTGTCTCAGGGGGGGGAAGCAGTGCACTGTCAACACCGTGTATGGTGCAGACGGCGTGCTGCTGACCGTGACTCAAGATGTTCAGGTTCAGGGAATACTTGGAGGACCTCCTCAATACTCGACACATGAAGTGAATATGAAAATAACTGGCATACAGAGAAGGAATAGCTTTAATTTTCATGTAATAATTGGTCAAATTAGTTTGTCTTTATGGACTTTAAACCTGTAAATGGACACGGAAATTATATTGTGGGCTTGTAAAAAGTCTTCAGAATCTTTTGTTTACAATTTTTGGTGAATCCTGATCATAGGTTTCTTTTAGCACTCGTAGTTCATACAGGTACTTCTTAATCTTTTACTTTAAATTTCAGTGATGAAAAAAATGCTCTTTAGTCTGCGGTATTGTACGACAGCTATCATTACTCTGCACATTAGGGTTTTAAAGAGACCTATTATGTTCATTTCCAGCTCTGAATTGTTATTCTGTGACTCCGTTAGAGAGGCTCTGCATGATTCACAGTTTAAAAATCTGCTCCTTTATCTTATATTGGCTTTTTATGCAGCTTCTCAGTTCATCATCTCTCTCAAACGGGCTTTTTTCAGCTCCGGAGGCCCTCCTCCATAAAAGTCCACTTTCTTCTGAGTGGTCAGATGTTCTAAAGCCTGACCGGGTCAGTAACCCTGTGCGTTGTGAGACCATATGAATAAATCTGTGATAAGCTGATCATGGGTGTCACGACCTCTGGTGGTGTTTTGACACCTGCAAGTTGTTCAATTCCTCATTTCATTCTCAGCGAGGATTTTCCTCTGGATTTATTTTGACTTTTTTTTTTTCCCCTTTTACAACTTTCTATCACTACTCCACAGGTTTCTCTCACTTCTTCTTGTAGCTTAAAGAAAACAAGTAAAGAATGTGATGGTTCCCCTTTAAAAAACCCGGCAACGGTGTTATAATTCAATGAGTATTCACCGGCTTCAGTGAGCGACTCACATCACACACACACACACACACACACACACACACACACACACACACACACACACACACACAGTCATTTGTCATTTCCATTGTTAATATAAAATATTGATCAAAGCAGCTTTAAGCAAAGGATCCTCCATCACTGTGGACAAACTGCATTATTCATTAAATATGATGTCAATGGAAATACATTGTGTGTGTTAAATGTACAGAGGCAGTTTTGATAAATGTACATCCTTATTATCTGAGGTGCAGTCAAAGATAAGAATCACTTGTTTGATATGATCCTATTAGTATATTTGCTGCTGTACTGACACACGCATGCAAGAAGCGCTCGTGAATATGTGTGAGTCTTTTGGACTCTGGTTGTGCGCTTGATTGGTGAGGAGTCTTTGATGTGGCGGCGAAAGATCTGACGCTCTGATCTGGAGCTCGACAGGGATGACATTATTTGAGACTGTGTCAGGAGATTTGGCACACACAATATAGAGTTTCCAACCGAAACCAAACAACATCTTCGCCACATGTTCCCTCTGTTCTCATTTTTCCCTTCTCTAAAAACAAACCAGTTCATTCCCATTAGAATAAAACCCAAATATTACCTTTAAATTGACAGTGCAATGTATGCTAATAGTGTAGGAGGTGCGATTACACAGTTTCCCTCGAGCAGTTACAGGAGTGTCTTCGCTGCTTCTAGGAGAGATGTAGAAAAGTCATTTCACCTGAAACTGTGTAAATTGCTGCAACAAAATGTGGCCACCCTATAAGTCACGCAGGTGGTAAACTAATAACAAAGTCAAACTGGCCTGAAAACTAAACAGCCAAACACAGAGCTGCATATGAATTTGTGTACACATGCTGTTGCTTTACGTTGTTGTCTTGTTTACACTGGATGCCAATGGGGGCACGGGGAAGATTAAAGGGGCAACTTTAACCTATGAAAGCTGGAAACCGCTGTGACAGAAATCAGAGAACAAGAGCAAACAGGGGACGCTGGTGAAAAGGCAGCAGAGGGAATATGAGGGTTTGGAAATGGTTTGATGGTGAAGGCGCGGAGGTATAGCGTGCTGAGTGAAAGTCTGAGGATTCTTTTTGAAAGCGTTGTCCGACACGCAGACGAAGTCAACAATAGAAATACTTTCGGACACTTGTTCCCCCTGCCAATGTGGTGATGCGATGACCTGCATTGTTTTGCTCACTCCAAATGAATTTCTCCTCACATATGGGAGGATATTTCGTCAAACCAGCATGCCACCACTGAAAAAAAAAACACGCTTTTGTAAATGGGTTAAACCGAATCCTCACATTTTTTTTTTCCATTTTCACATGCCGGTAGAATTTCTCGCAGTCGACAAATGCTTTCACACCATCATTGCTGAGATCTGGACATGTGATGGCAACAGATAATATCAGGGGGACAAGTGACACTGGTCACACCAGCTGCCAAAAGGAAAAACAATATAAAACACACATTATGAGTAAGTTTATTGAGTGGAAGTCAAAAGTGTGAGCCTCCCAACTCTCCCGCTTTTGATCAGATCAGGTCTGGTCTGAGTGGGACCTGACTCTGGTTGTTCTCTCCTCTGTCTATAAATACACTCCGCAGAGCTTCGGATATCTGGAGGCAGGAAGTCAAATGAACTTGGCAGAGCCTATTTGCCTTTATGTTACAACCTAGATGCTCTCCCTTTAATCACATGAGATTCTGTTTGTTTCCTCCCACATTCATCCAGCCTACAGTCTCTGGGATGGAAATGCTCATTGCTACAAATGTGGATGTGGACCCCAGCGAGCCTCACAGACACTAAGGCTAATTGGAATCCAAATATAGAATATTAAACATGCACTTTGCCCACACTACTGGTCGTCATGGTTATACCTCCTTGGGGATGAGTTTGATTGCTGACACCAGTCAGACTCAAAGCGGTGTCGCTTTTCTTCTCTGGATGTGTTTGAGTTTGCATGTATGTTTCTGGGCCGTCAGTGCCGCACATCAGCAGTCCTAACAGGCGGTCCCTGTGGAGGGCAGACTGACAGGTAGGTAATGATCAAAGAGGCCGTTTCCTGTGTTTCATGTTGGGCTCAGAGAGACACATCTGTACTGCCAGTTTCTCTGCTTTATAATGGGCTCAGGATGTAGATAGCTCACTCATCTCCCTCTCTCTCTCTCACACACACATGCGTACAAACTTTTTCAAGCTCCTAACATTAACAGATGCTAACATATTTCTCCAGTTCTGCCAGTATCCCCCCCACACACTTTTTTTTTTTTGCTTCACTCCCTCCCACCCCTCTAATAAATCTCTGAACTCTTGCAGCCTGACTTCCAGTCATCTAAAACTGTCATGTGAACTGTATCACACATACATAAAATATTAACCTGAAGGGGAAACACAGGCAAAGCCACCCAGTCTGTCTCCAGTTTGACCCCCTCCCCCTCTCTTCCCTAAGTAAGCAGGACTATCTCTCCGACTCAGGTGCCAGGCCACTCACAGATATCTTCGCCTCAATCTTGTGTCCACAGTTGCCAGTGGCTGTACTCTGCTCTGCTCTGTTCAGCCTGCCAGTTTCTGTTTAATCAATTGAAGCAATTCAGATTGTATTTGAGAGCGAGGCCACAACTCATTTCAGGTTGGATGTTGTTGGAAATGAAGTGCAACCCTGAGGATGGATGTAAAAACAGCCTCCCTTTATCTGGAAGATTAAAACTTCAGGGTCGTAGTAATCGGTCTTAATGAAACTGTCAGGTAATCTGAGAATCTTTAAACTCCTCATGTCGCATCATGCGGGTGTGTATTTGTGTGTATTTTGGCTGTCTGAATTAATACATGTATTTAGATTAGTGACTGGCAGACTAGAGGGTCATGTGATTGCTATAAATTAACTAGCAATTAACCAATGTTAAGGAAATGGCTTAGTCAATCAAAAAAAACACCTCCTCAAAGCAGGTAGGAGAAGCATGAAGAGCTGATTTAATCATCTTTAAGAACTCCTCCTTTATGCACGTTTGATCTCATAGCCCTCTTAATTTCACAGGAGCAGAAAGATTTTTTCGCTCCCATTTGTACCAGGGATTTTCTGTATTTGCCCACCTTTGTACCGCTGGCCTTGACATTATCCTGGCAGGACTCAAAGGGCATTTTTTGCTGCATTTTAACACAGCTTTATAAGTGATGATTGAATCAGAAATTAAACAAAACCATCCTTTGCCACGCATTCCTTTATTCAGCAATTAATTGATCTTCTCCGGGGGGAAAGAGTGATCTAAACCTTTAAAAGTAGTTCTAAATTTCAAAATAAATCTGGGGTGAAAAATTAGGTCACGATAATACTGAACTATCCTCAATTTGATTGGAATCTGTTGTACATACATTTGTATAAATAGGCATGCACAGCTGGTGTATCAAAAAACTGTATTATTTAAAGGAAAACTGCCATTGCACAGCTATTTTTGGAATTAGTATCATGCAAATGAGTGTTTAACTTCTCTCCACGTTCCCTGAGCTCTTCACTCATCTGCTGGCAAAATCTGCCAAGTGATGCGAAACAGGCTGTTTGAAATATGGATGGTACAGCGTCACATTTTTAACAGCCTTCCCAGTGTCCACCATGTTGTCAACCAAAGCCAGCGCATCAAAACAAATACCTGAGTGTAGAATATGTGTCAGCCTGACAGTGACCTTGGAATGCAACAACACCAGTGCATTGTGGTTGTTATAGGTTTCCTACGTTTTGAGCAAATGCTAATACGATTGTCGTTAGAAATCGAGCTAATAGCTCGATGCTGTCAGTGGTTCAGAACAGTCTTCAGGAACCAGATCTCCATTGTAATCCAGGTCACTTCTAAACCGTAGTCACCTGGTCCTTGAAATCCTACATGTTTTCACCTGCCGTCATGAAAATCCTCCTGCTGCAAATATCACTTCCTATCTCCACAAGGGGGGGCAAGAGAACACATAAGTGCATCATGGGAAGACAAATAATGTCATATCACGACTACTTCCTGTCACCAAAAGGTGGCACGTGCCTGTTGCTGTCTTCACGCTGGGACTTTCATCAAATGCGTGAAGCACAGAAAGGATCTGATCGTTCGGAGTCCAGCCGCTGAATTTTGTGTTCTGTGGTGAAATTGGTCACCTTCCTATGGTAACACAGGTCGAGGAAACCTCGCAGTCTTTTCATTAATATTGACTTAATTTGGAGTGGATGCAGTCAACTTTTAGGAGCAATAAATCAAAGTGTAAAAATCCAGTGTAATTTACCATTGCCATTAGCGGGCGCTATAAAGTAATCTGCTCTTTCAGGCAGGCTCTTGTTTGGCCCACCATGCATCCCTCCACCAAGACTGCATAATCTAAGCTTCATAGCTTTTGTTTTTGTAATTCTGCTGACAGACAAAAGCATCCAAAAACCGTACCTCTATAGGTGGAGGTTTTAAAAAAAATGTGTTGCAGATCAAGTATCTATATTTTTATTTAAATGGGGCAGAATGTGCAGAAGTACTATTTCCTACCACAGCTCATCCTGAGTCTGCCTTCCACTTCCAGTGAGAGCTTGTCAACAAACACCAGTGAACCCAAGACTGACCCTTCTTTACACATCCAAGACTGGCAGCTGATCCCTGTGAAAACCAGCAGAATTGCTGAAAGGGGGAGGGGTTGCATAGCTGGCAAGCCTGGAAAGCTTGAAATGATTGATAGCCATTTGTTTTGCCTGCTTAATACAACATAAACTCTCCAGTGATTCATCACCTGAGTGAGGGTTTCTCGCAGTGCCTCTGCACAGCCTGCAAAAATAATTCATTTTCTGCAAGCTACGAGCCAGGCACTAATGTTAAATATTCATGTGGGTCCGGTCTAAATGATGTGGCCATTGGCACACAGTTAGAGCACACTCCGTGAAAGGGAGGAAATGTCAAGCTGTGAATAAATGAAAGCAGGGAACCATATTTTACCCTGCCATTGTGGATTTACTGTAGTTGCCATTTTGTACAGCCACTTCAAATAGATCTCTTTCATAATCAATAGGTTCAGTAAGACATGGAGCATATTGCCACATTGGCAATAATCTGGAAGTGTGTTTGCTCATCCTTTACTCACCCTTTGTTTGTGTTGCATAATTTCCTCCTCATGAATATTAACGTGGGACTATTTCTGTGGTAATAGCTTGTGTGTTTCGTGAAACAGACTATCAGTGTTGACTCTCTCTAAAGGTGCTGACACAGTACCAGCTCCCCGTGTCACACGAGATCGATACGGCCTGCGCCTGTGCAGCTGTTACGGTTTGACTGCTATCGACTTTGACATCAGTCAACTGAATTTGTTTCTGAGATGTTTTCATAGGGCGGCGCACCGAATTGAAGAAGATTTTGTCACACTTGCAGTGCGATTTTTTTTTGCGACATTATAGGTCATTCTGCCATGATTTCGGTAAGCACAGTGGAGGAAAAGGGCAAAATATAATAGAACTTACTGGCTGGAGTATCCATTTAGAGGGACTCAAATAGAGAGCATAATGTCCGTTGTGCATCATTTGGATGGAAAGGGGAATGTTAAATGGCCTCATATTGACAGACACACTCTAGCAGTATTCATTTTTATCACACACACATGTATGTGTCGCTCACATTCTCTCTCTCACACACACGCACACATTTCCTTCTGCAGTCTCTGACTAATGAGGCCTAGGGCTGGAGATGGTTCCATCAAGGAACTTCCCCCTCATTCTCTCTAATACACCCCCCCACACACACACACACACACCCACACACACTCTCGCTCACTCTCTCCTCTCCTCAAACACGCACCTGATTGATAGCAGTGATTTGACTGAAAAAAGGGAAATGGGAAATTGAAAAATGGTGGAAGAAGATTGGAAACAACGTGCTGATTATGAACTCTGTGAGAAAACAAAAGGCCTTCCCTCTGCCTTTCCTCTTAGCACTGAGGTAGCAGGTGTGTGTCTGACAGGTGCCTGATTGAGGCGCACAAAAGACATTACAACTGCAAACAAATGGACGTGTTAAGCGTCCCCGGATGCAGTTAACGTTTTGGGCTGATAGATGTGATTATGAGCGTATGAGCAGAGGCAGCGAGAGAATGGGCACAGGTGTTTGGGAGAGTGGAGCAGTAAAACAGCCATGTTATTGTTGTGATGATTATAATCCAGCCATACAATTAATGGTAGGTCATCAGCCTCGGCGGATTTATTTAATATGTCTCATGTTGTAATAATAGAGCCTCTCTGCTGGAGGCATAAGATCCCTTAGATTTATCATCACCAAAGAGGAATGAGTGTAAAAATGGTCACTGGTTTACAAAATAACCCCAAATTACCTCTTTGCCATCGCCATTTATTTTTAGTCTTTTTTTGTTGTTATGTTCTCATGTTTCAGAATAATAATAGTAAAAAAAAAAAAAACAGCACTTTTATAACAGTGGGATAAATTAGCCGCTCCCTCCCCGTGAAAAGGCTTTGTGTATTTCATAAATGAGGGAGCGTCTTGGCCGAAGCCCCAGTGGTTTAATATTCTCTGAGAGCTTCCAGACAGTGAGTGGTGGTGCAGCAGCTGTCTCTTGACCCCGCCGAACCTCCACTTACCCCGCTGACCACCTCCTTTCCACTGGGCAAGCTGTGGCGATGACAAGCCTGTCAGAAGCGTCTCCTAATGTCCTAATTACCTCTCTTTTTATAGTCATCTCACACACACACACACACACACACACACACACACGCACGCACACACACACATGCGATTCTACAGACACATTCATAGTGAGTAAGCAGATATGAGACACACACAGTAGCGTGTGTGAACATTGCTCATGTTAACAATGCAGGACCACACTGAGGTGTGTGAAAGCATCTCCAGCATATATTATATATACACATACATGTACATACATACATACATACATACATACATATATATGTATGTATATATGTATATATATACATACATACACATACACACACACACACACATATATATATATATATATATATATATATATATATATATATATATATATATATATATATATATATATATATATATATATAAAGGTCATCCCTGAAGACTTTTAGGTTTAGATCTGAAATGCTCTGGACAAGCTGTGATCCAGGCCTGTTGAATCTGAGCTTTTCCTGTGGTAACAAACATCAGCACTCCTACCACAAGTCTATTTTAAAGACCTTGGCTGCAAAGAGGCTCCAAGGTACCCGTTGCTTCTCAGGAGAGGATCACAAAAGACGGAGCATCATCCAGTAGATAGTGAATGAGATGTGATGTGCCAGATGTTCAGCTTGGAGTAAGAATGCCTCTCTGCTGGATGGTTTAGGCTGCAGCACTTAAGTCCAGCCGGTCGGTCTTGTAAAATAACAATGACTGTGCCCGCTAGGAAGTGATTGCACCTCCCAGGGAATGCAGTTGGTCGGTGATTTATAGGTCCGTGAAGTCACTGCATTTGTCACAATCAGTGTGTTACTTCGCTTCATGTTATGTTGATTTGAGGCGTCCTGCTTAGAAGAGTGGTCATGTTTCATCGTATCAAATCGCTCTATGATAGGTGTCACGCCACGATATTCTGGATCTACAACCTTTTTTGTTCCACTTGTTAAATTTATTTACATGTCAGGAAGACCTTGTCAAGTAAGATTGTGTGGAACAGCAACCCCTTTTTTTATGTTTTTCACTCGGCGTGACTCTAAGAGCCAATGCCACCTTGGCTGTCGTCATTAGAGCTGTTAGTTTGCAGCCTCTTTTGTCAGCTGCAACGACATTTTCATGTGACTGACAGGGCGAGTCAAGTACACCACTGAGATTACATAGTTTGCTTTGTTTTCAAACGCACTACTGACGCTAATGGCCTAATTTTAGTCTTTTATTCATTAGAACATCGTTCTACTGTTATTTAAGCACAGTTGCGTATGCCCGTAGCACTTAACGAAGAGGAGGCAGGGCACCAAATTCAATACATCTGTTTTTATCTGTCAGCATTTCTGAGGGATTATCCTTTAATCTCTCACAGTAAACACCATCTTCGGCTGTATGTGTTCAACCCAAACATCCTGGTCCAAGACTGGACATTTACAAAGCATATTCCATTAACAAAATCTCCTTTTTTTATCACAGTTTATCAAGCAAGAACACACTCTGCCTCTCCTGTAAGCCTGCATGATTAATACGATTCCGTTGTCTCTGGGGAGTGTTTTCATGCGTGTTTTGTGATATCTCTCTGGCAGATTTTTATGGATTACCTGAGAGCTAGTTATAGAAGGAGCGGGTCAAGATAAAATGCAACTGTTTAACAACGACACCATTTCGAGGTTGTTTAACTGCGAGGTCTATTGCTGCCAAAGCGGAGCATAAAATTAAAGTTAATGTGTTAAATACAGTCCAAGTTTGCACCTTTGCAGCTTTCCCATCAATTATCGCGTAATGAACCTCTCTCAGTATAATTTCCTGTTGATCAGTAGATTGATTAATCACTTCAGCTCCTGTATGGAGAGTAGTCATGAGATGGATACGTTGAAATGAATCTTCTGCTAAAAGAACCATAATACGGTTGAAAGCTCTGGAAAGAGAGGCGTAGTTATTTTGGATTAAAGTTGCCGCCCGCAAGTGCCTTCACCAACTGTGTTTCTATAAGATTTGAATTATTGGAGGTGTATTAAAACGCCTGAGCCTCACAACAAACACCAGCATGTCGGAGAGTTTTGTTTTGTTTGTCTGAAACTCTTTGATTAGTCTAGCTTTTGTCGGTCCACTCTCCAGGAGTTCATTTCTCCATCTGATTTCCTTGAAGAGAAAAAAATTGAAGCCCGGCTCTGATCCTTCTAACCTTCTAATTAAATGAAAACACAGTGGGCTTCACACAGCAAGACGGCATCATTACACACGCACACACATGCACAGAGGTAACCACTGCGGGTCTCTATGGGGAGCTACACAGAGTTCCAGCATCAAACTCTGTTGTGTCCTCTTATGCAGTGCAATCACACACTAGGCTGACATGCAACACGCTGCAGATCATGGGCATAAATAAGCTATGGAATGTTTTACCTGAGAGGAGGAACGTTAATTCAAAGCCAGCAGTACACTAGCACTGAAAAGAAATGTTACCTCATTAGTGTTACCCCACTGCTTTTACTGAGCAGTAGCAACAGAGAGAGGGTGGGGGGTGCTTTGTGCTGCTCTTACCGCAAAGACATTCAGTCTCCAGAGATCTTAGTTTGCTTTTGTGACGAAGAAATATAAGAGATTATTATGGATTCATTAGGATAAATCCAGACCCTTAAATAGAAGACCACTTTGAGTCGCATTGCTCGTAGAAAACAATGCTTTGCAAGAAGCATTAAAAACATTTCTAGAAGGAATTCTGTCGTCCACGTTGGTGGAACTGGAGGAAATATTCCAACATAATAGGGAGTGTGGAGTAGAGGATTGAGAAGAAGGAGAGGAGGTGAGGAGACAAGGACACACATTATTTGGAAGACGGTTGGCCTGCCTGCTCTCATCCAGCATGATTGACAGATTGGTGCAATGGCTGTACTCTCACGAATGCCATCACACGCATTTCCCCAGAAATCTGTCTATCAGCACTGTCAAAGCAGAGCGACAGCCATGACATCTAATCACAGGCGAGCTGGCACCTCATAACTTCTACCTAATGTGCTGCAGGTACAGAGGAGAGAGAGGAGAACACAGCAGTAGCAGCAGACGCGCCGCCACCACAACGCTATTTATAGCCCCTTCAGAGGCCACCAGCAGGAAGTGGATCACACTGAAGGGTTAGGGAAGGTGTCACTACACTATATCACAAGTCTCTGTTTGGATATAGGTCTCTGTTGACAAGATTAAATGCTCAGATGCCCTGGTATGGGAGGGGGTGATAGATTTTTCTGGGTTACACTCTTGACAAAGTAACTTAAAACAAGGGCAGATATGCTACATGCATGATAATGATTCATTTCCATAATATTGGTATGACGTGATAATTACCTGGCAATTTAAGCAGCTGAAAAGCCTCATTACGAGCTGTCCTAAGGGCTGGTTAGACCGGGACATGCAGTACATGTTGTGTTCAATCAAGTTTGCCTTCCAACCTCAATCACTTCTTTTTTTCCCACTCACTTTCAGCTGGATCCAAATATCCCCAGAAGCCTCATTATATTGAATTATCATATAATAAAGCTCAAGTTTTGAGTGACATCTGATTTTTTTTTTTTTTGGTTTGTGTCTTTATAGAAACCAAAACCAAGTCGTGAGATATTGTAGCAGGATCCTGGACAATGTTCAAAATTTGTTTCCCATCGTATGTGTGATTTGTCACTCGCACTTTTTGTCCTGAGGGATTTGCTGACACATTGAAAATACACAAAGAGGTATAACAAGGACATGTGTCATACCTTACACCCTTATTACGCTGGCAATGACAAGTGAGACAAGCAGTCGCTTCAACATACGCCCAGCACTGAAGCTCACATTGCTCACAAAGAAACCCAAACTCTGTGTGAAATATAATAAAAGATGGTGTGTGAAATATAAAAATGTTGATACGGATGTGCAGTAGACAGCCAAGGAGGAGGAGGAGGTGTGTGTGTCTGTGAGCGACTATGTGTGCGTGTGTGTGTGGGGGGGGGGGGGGGGGGGTTGTTTATGAATAGCAGACAATGAATGATGGAAGCTCTCCCGAGGGTACAGGCCCTGAGCACTGCTGCGGGGACTTGGGAACACGCCAGTCTCCCATGCCGTGTGAGATGCCAGTTTGGGTGGGCACCGTTCCGAATGGGTGCTCTCTTCTCCAGGATACACTGCAGATCCCAGGGGAGCGTCTCCAAGCAGTGGCTGCGAAAAAGTGGTGCTGGCTGGGCTCTCAATCAGGGGCAGGAGTGAGGAAAAAGTCCACAATTCCCTCTGTTCCTACATATTGATATAACACTCAGAGGGAGAGGAAAATGACTAATTATAGCAGGATCGCACACACCTGTGGAAAAGAGAGGCTGGATTGTAAATATCACTCATTATGATGCCTTTCGCTTTTTTCTAATTGGTTGGGGGTAACACACGTGGCATATGGAGCTTGATTTGAATGTATTTCAACACCCTGTTAAGTAATTATAATTATTTTCGTGTGTGGGATTTGCCTCTCTGCTTGGTTTCTATCTCCTCACTAACTGTCTGTTTTCTTCTCTTCTGCATTCGTCCTCGCCTGCGCTTGAACAGGAGCTGCTGAAACCGTGACAGGTACTCTTTCTTTTTGTTACCTGCTGTTCATTTGGAAGTGCTTGCCTCAGTCTGTCTGGTGATTGGCTGTCCAAGCCAGTCTGTTCATCTGGGTATATTAACATAAATGGCTGGTTATGTCTGGGGTTTTGGGGAGGTTTTTTTGGTTGTTTTTTTTTCCTTACAGGGAAGAAAGAGAGACCCACACACATTACACAGATGGACTATTTTCATTTTATTCTGTGAATCAACATTTCTCACATATTTGTACTCCTTACAACTTCAGGGAGGTTGCTCACAAATCTATCCAGACAGGTTTATTTTTTAAAATTATACGTATCTGCTCCAGTTTTTTTTTTTAAGTTCACAGCAATACTTCTACATTTTATTAGGCAAAAAAAACCACATCCAGTTGCAGAGGCAAAAAGTATCACGCAAAAATGGTCCAAAAGCAGAGCGATCGGCAAGAAAACGTGTGAAATTACCTCTTAACACCACACGGGCCGGTGATGTGCAATGTCACGCATTCACATGAGCCTCTTATATGCTTTCAAGGTTGAGATGAAGGATGCTTATTTTATGATTTCTATTATTTGGTGAAACAGTCATATGATGATTATTGTGTGCAAATATTCCGATGTGACAAACAAATGGTATCATAACTTTTCTGGCTTAGTTATCAAGAAAAGTGCCCCCAAATTGCAGATGAATTCTCAAATGTACTCTGCATTGTGCAGCACCGCTCTTAACAGAACTGTATTTGACTAAATTAATAAATAGCAATAGCAAAAAATATGTAGTAGTACGTTTGTATATTGCTGCAAGGGTCTCGCCACATGAACAACGACCACTAGTTAAAACCTAGTAAAGTATTACGATTACAAAACTTGATGCACAGCTTGTGATTTACTAAAGTTTCTCACCATTAACCAAACATTTGTCGTCATCCACCGTGTTTATGCATACATTAGAGGACAACTCATCAGCTCGTGTACCAACATATTCTTAGCATTTGCGAGTTGTTGTTTTGACCTCCAGGTGTGTTCGCATATATTTTACTTATCGGAGAGTAAATGTATATTTTCCTGTTATTCATACACCGTATGAATGTGAATCATTTCCATGGTTGCAGTGGAAAATACATCAGGGTCCACTCGGATCCCCTGGTTGATGATAAGCATCAGGGGTCAGGTGTGTTGTTGCTGGGGGGAGCGGGGCCAGATGTTTAAGTAGTGCCATTCAAATCCTGTTTATAACATCACGTTTGACAACGTTCGCATACCAGGGGAAGAGTGAGTCCCGTTTACTCCATGAACATCTACCCAACTCACAATGTTTTCCTCACCGCGTATTCACAGCCTCAACCCACCCAGACCTGTTTGCCACATCATAATATATTATACTATCAATATAAATAAAACTAAAGTTAATTTTGGGCACTACGCAACCGCATCAACCGCAGCCAAGAGGAGTGCACGCAGTCGTTGCCCCCGGTGATTTCATGTCTCCACCATGAAAGGATTCTGATTGACCTCTCATTGTTTCCATGGTGCCGGCAAATAATTGCGCCGTGTGATGTGCTGTTTTCATCGTTTTACATTTTCTATGAAATGTGGTTTTCCAACATTAATCACCAACCAATCACATATTATTATTCTATGTAGTAAAATGTTATATTTAGCTCGGGTAGCACATACTGCTCTGCGGCGGCTCTCACTCCCTTCATCCGCTGCTCACCTGCTTCCCTACAAGTGAGTAACCCTTCTGTTTTTCAGCGTATTAAAGGCTTATAACCAAACCCTAAAACAAAGACTTCCTTCTGAGGAAGTGGCGCCCAATTATCTTAGTCAAGAAAAAAAATCACATACCTTCTAACATGTTTTTCTCAGGTTGAACAGCCTCATTTTTTAGTCTTTTGATGGCGTTATTATACAGCAGTTACACGGGGCTTTTGAAAGACATTGTCTCTTGTTAAGAAAAAAAGATGGTCAAATTAGGTACGATGAAATTTTTTGAACCCTTCCCATGCAAAAGTTCTGGGCAAAAATCGTGCAGCGCTAATTATACCCTGAGACTGAATCCTTCTTACTACTTCTTAACTTCCTTGATACAGCATTTCATCATGAGGATCAGGGTCTAATGACTGAGCAGGATAGAGATACACAGCAGTCAAAAGGCAGCATCAGAGAGGGAGAGAGTGAAACTTTTGTTGTTAATGACTGTCTATAGTCCTGGTTGTTCCTTGAAAGGACACGACTGCTGCAGACAGCACTGACTCGAGGGAGAGGAATTGGGGGCTGGCTGTCCTGCTTTTTGCTGCACCTTTCATGTCTTTTGATGTGAAAACAAGAGAGGAAAGTTCAAAGAGAGAGCCAACTTGATTCATAAGGTGTCTTTCTCTGAACCGCTGATAGAGGAGCCAGCCTGATAATATTTCCTGATTCCCCTCAACTTTCACCAAAATTGGTCAGGGTTAGTGCTGTTTTGCAATTTTGAGTACAGCTGATGAGCCGAATCCCCTTGCCAGACCCTTGATGCCAGATTGTACATCCCCTCTGAGGACGCACAGACTTTTTGAAGGTCTGTATTTCCGTCTGACGGTTTCGTTCAGTATGTTGTGATGCAGAGACAGGAGGGCAGCCATGTGCAGAGATACAGGCACTTTACTCTTCCAGACAGCTGCTGGAATGAGGGTGAATTTATCAGCCAGTCATCTGTGCCATGCCTCTGCCCACTCCCCTTCTATCCCCACCCACCACCCTGAATTAATGACTGCCTCTCCTCATTTGCACCCAATCATGACCAGGATGGCGAGGCAATTGAAAATGTTTACTCCAATTGCGAAAACCCTCCATGTTCCACAAAGTGGCCTGTTTTCACTTTGATGGGATTGCTAATCACAGCAATGTTATTTATGTGTGTTTTGAATTGGAGATGAGCCTAGGCTAGGATATTGGAGAGGGACCAACCTTGCTTGGGGCTCCTAAACCTTATGGAGAATTTATCTATTGCATCCCCTTTCTCTCAGTCCAACAGATTGGGAGCAGAATAACCTTGCTTTGAGGCTGCGCTATGTTGCTGTTTTTACTGCCAGATGTAATACTTTTACAGCAATGAAATAAAATAGACATTAAACACTTTACATTGCTTTTGCCTCATTTTCCACAGCACTTTGTACAGCACGCTTCAGAGCGCTTGATATACACATTTTAGCCCTTCACTTGGATTTCAGTTTGATTTCAGGCTCAAAATTCAAGAAAACACTGCCTTTTTCTTTTTGGTGCTTTAATCATTCGGACATGTAATTTCTTAAGTCACGCTCTAATCTGTCATCAGATCTTTGAGAGGCAATGGTCTTTATTTCAAAACGTGATGACAGGAAAGCATATGGGAGATGTTTACCCCAGAATTCTTTGTAACAGGCGGTTAAAGAGACTGTTGGCGTGTCATTGCAGGGTAAACACAGGGGTTATTAATATCATTAATCATGGCTCTGTTCCATTTAGGCAGGCCAGGGCTCTGGTATTATGCCACTGGCTCACTGAACACACTAAATAGAAAAGAACTATAATTAATTTGATTAATTATACCTGTGATTACTGTACCATGCTGCAAGTGAAATCACAGTCTGTTTTATAATGTTAAAAAAATAATCAAAATCAGCACTTCTACGTCAAAAAAACGACCTAAAATTTAAACGTCGTTGTGAAAATGTGATATGCATTTGATTTTTTTTTTCTTTAACTTTCATCCGTCCACTAACATGGAAGGGTGTAATGACCTATACTGCTTCCAGCCACCAGGGGCAATCAAGATGTGTCGGCCTCAATTTTGGTGAGCTGTCATGTCATCCATCATTACAAATGGTCCAAGTTCCTTCATCATATTGAGTGTGAGTGTGTGTGTGTGTGTGTGTGGGGGGGGGGGGGGGGGGATGGGGAAAAAGGTTTTCTCAGAACCTCTCAGGATCCAGTCAGTGCCTCTGACTGAAGTCCATGTGCACAAGCGTGGCACTCGGTTCAAGTGTGTTGGGCTGAACTTTGACCGCTGCGATTTACCGGAAGAGTGTACCGAACCCAGCCGTGAGCGCGGCGCAAATCATGTTTGTTGTGCACCTTCAGCCGACCTGACAGTAAAACAAGAAATCAGAGCAGAGCGAGCAGGCCCAAGACCCTATTCTCAGGTACTGAGAGTGAGGAGGAAGGACAGAGAGGGAACCTATGAAGCAGATGAGGAAGCGGTGGAACCAGGTAGAGAGAGGGATGGAGGGGAGTGACAGAGAGAGAGAGAGAGAGGAAGGTAGAAATAAGATAGCGAAAAAAGTGTGACGGGGAGAAGTAGAAAAGGCGAGGATGTGAGAAGAGGAGAAGATATGAGAGAATGAGATTATTTTAAAATGAAATTAAATTATTTTCATGGTTCATGATCAGAATTGTTCAGTGTACTCTTTCAGTTGATGACAGGGAAGAGCAAGAGATAAAAGGAAAGGAGGAAAACAGCGTGTGTTGTGTAGCATCTGTAAGTTATGTATGAAAACACTGCTAATATAAAAACCCCTGCATTTAATCAGACATTCCCTTCATCAGGCTCAGTTATACCTGCCCCTAGTGGTGGTTTGGATGTATTGCATTGTCTGCACTGATCAAAAACCCTCTTATTTAAAGGACATCTGTTTCTATTATACAGAAACAGGTGAGAGATGACGGGTAAAATGCAGACAGAGACGTGTAACAAAGGTTCACTGCCAGAATAGAGTCACAGACAATATGAGACATGCATCTCAGCCAGTGGGATACTCTTTTGATGGTTTGTTATTAACAGTGGAATAATTAGTTGTAAACCTCTGTTGTGGAAAAAGAACAAACACATGGGATCAAACCGCAACCACATGCCCGGGATACCACTTCTGTCTAACATTAGTAGCGTTCCTGCTGCTGGGATTCATCCGAGAATGCAACATTAGCCGTTATCTGGTGTCATCTTGTAAAAGTCTGTTTTCACCTAATACCTTGCTTTTGTCATGGACCCGAGGCCTGGCAGCAGAGTGGAATCAAATAGTTGGTTCATTGCATCAGACAGGTCTGAGGAGCTTTTCCTCCACAGGAGGTTAATTTCTTATTGCTTGCCGCATTCGCAGAGTTCATTTTGAATCATGTTAGTTTGGCTGTCTATTCCCATTATCACTATCTGAAAATGCAGGTGTTTTTTCCCTCCACTTTGTAAATGTCAGAAAGCAATAGAGGTGTCTGACAACTCAGGCATGCAAATGTGCTTTTGATGTTTTCTTGGGGCTGTGGCTGATAGTGTTGTTCCTCCACTGGTCTGAATCTGAGGCATTAAAACGTATTCTCCATTCCCCTTACGCTTTTTTGGCTCCTGCCAGATAAATATAGCACAAGGTGACTTTTGATTCCCTTCCTCTTTCTCTTTGAAGATGGGGGAAACAAAGCCAGGCTTTTTGTGTTGGGGTTTGTTGTGAGATGTAAGTTACGATGACAAGGTCCGAGGCCTGTCTGTGGCAACAATGCCTGTGTACAGAGAGTGCCTCAGATGCTTACAGCACTTTTATTCCTCGAGATACAGAACAGAACCGCTGAGCACCCTGAGCACACATTGGTCACATGGAACCTCAGATGGAGGGCTCTGATAAAGCTTAACCATAAACAAGCATCCAGCTCAACTCATCCCTCGCTCTCTCTCTCTCTCCCTCTCTTTCTCTGTTCTTTCTGTCTATGTTTAACTCCCCCTCTCCCCCTCCCCGCCCATATCTACCAGGCCCACTTGCCACTTTCTTACACTCTTTCTTTGTCTCTTTTCCTTCCCACCGTCTCCTCTCTCTCCCTACCTTTGTGGGCAGCAGAGCTTACAGTCCATCTGGCTCTGACTCACAGGGCCCACTCTGAGCAGGGGGAGATCAGTTGTGACAAACACTGCACATGGCTCTTATATTAAATGGATTAGATGTGGCTGCAAACAGACAATCTACACGGCCGCGTCGTGTAACTTCACAACGTGCATGTGTTGACCCTTAGAAAGAAATATAAATATTTGATAAGCTGTAAATGTCCTGAAAACAATGCCTGTCTGCCATTTTAAATTTCAGTCCATCTGTATTTGTCTCTCTCGCGTAGTTGAAGGTCAGAACCTGGCAACCGACAACGTGTCTGTGATCGAGGGAGAAACTGCAACCATCAGCTGCAGAGTGAAAGACAACGACGACTCCGTCATCCAGCTTCTCAACCCCAACAGACAGACCATCTACTTTAAAGATGTTAGACGTAAGTCGCACGACATTAGACCGAGCTGAACCAGCGGTGATGATAACGAATGAACGCGTGCATGAAGTTTTGGTTCTGGACGATTGACTTTTGGGTCTTTTGGTGCATTTCTTTGTTTTCCCCTGCTTTCCTCTTCGGTTTTCTTCCCTTGTTTTTTTTTTTTTTAATTTCTTTGTTTTTATGAAAGCACCTATGCCTCATCAGCTACTCATTGTTTCTCACCCAATCAGCTCCTTGATGAAATCTTACCACCTGTTGTTCATTGTCTACTTAGTCCAGTTACATTTTAGAGAATTACACCTCAGTGGGGATGCGTCCGGAAACCCGGCAGAAAGTTAGCATTGTTGAACATCGGGTTCCTTTATCTAACAGCTAAAGAATTTTTTTTGAGGGTTTTTGGTGAAATGCTTATAAAAAATAAGGTCTGGTTCACGCTAGCTGAAGACATTTTAAGGTTACATCAATAAATACTGCAATCATGAATTTCAAAGGGCTTGTGTGTTTTGAAAAGGTCAGTTGCTAACCAGTAAAGACAGAGTCAGCCTTGACGCAGTTGTGTTTCATCTGCAGCGTAGTTCCTTCAAACGGAAGTTTTGTTCTTTTGGTGATTGCATTTTGGGAAAAAAATAAATACATTTCTGTTCATTCATGGCAATTTTCCTGCTCAACTCATCTTGTTCATCGGCTTTTGTCAACCACGGAGCAAATTTTGCCTCCATCAAGTATTATTCTTAATCATGAGACTTCTCCATATCCATATCGTATCCATCCATTTTCTACACTGCTTATCTGTTGAGGGTCGCGGGGGGCTGGAGCCTATCCAAGCTGGCTGACATTGGGCGAGAGGCAGGGCTCACCCTGGACAGGTCCCCAGTCTGTCGCAGGGCCCATTACACTTATAAATTTACAGTATTCCCATATAGTCTACTTATGACTCCCATTAATCAGTTAGTCAAATGACAAAAAATGAATCAGAATATGTTGTTGATCAAGGGGCGGCGTGGCTCAGAGGTAGAGAGGCCGTCTAGCAACTGAAGGGTGACTGCGCCGATCCTCACTTCCCCTGGTGACCATGTCCAAGTGTCCTTGAGCAAGATACTGAACCCCTAATTGCTCCTGATGGCCCTGCGACGGACTGGCAACCTATCCAGGGTGAACACCGCCTCTCGCCCGATGTCAGCTGGGATAGGCTCCACCCCCCGTGGCCCTTAACAGATGAGCGGTATAGAAAATGGATGGATGGATGTTGTTGATCAATTCATTAGCATCAAAATAACAAAAACCTGTTTTTCTGCCTCTCCTAGATTACATTAAATTGTTTTGTGCGTCACTTTTTGCAGTCTGGGATGAGTGTTTTCACTGACATTTCATAGACGTATCAATTAAAAAAAGAATTTAGATAATGACTCTTATTGCAGCCCTGAGAATTTCCTCACGCTCTGGTTGCATCCCAATATTCAGTTTGTGGTTGAACATCACATTATTTCCTCTCCAGGCTTTGTGCTAAATTCACTTCATTTGTGGTATTGTTTTGCACAGGAGCAGCTGCCACTGCTGTGTTTTTAGATGTGTGTTTCCGTTTTAGTTTCATATTTCAGAGCATCCTGAACCAAAGGAATCTCTCTGGCTTTGACATTACTGTGAAGGCATCCGATATCAATAGAAGATCAGCTCTTGAGCTGCAGCTCTCGTTTGGGTTGGGTTGTCTGTGCAAACATGATTCCATCTGTCCTTGACTTTTTTGGCGCTTTAACACAAGTCATTAAGCTGAGAATGCAGCAAGATTAATATGAGATAATTCACAGCGATGCCATAATGGGAATACTTTAGTGTCCTTGTCACTGTTCGATTTTACGATAATCTCTTAGATTAGGATATTGAACATTATGATTATGCATGAGCATATGGGCGACTTCTACTTTGAACTGAGTTTTTGTCTCTGCTTTTTTACTTGTTTGTGTCTGGGATCTGAGCCAGGATTCAAGGTGAACGAGAAATGCCCTTCATTTCAGTCTATATTGCATCCCAGCTGTTATTTCACAAGTCGAGGTAGCGAGACATGTGTTCAATTTTCTCACTTGCGAAAAGCATCAGGGGAGTTTGAGTACATATCTTTGTAAAATTTGTTCAAAATAACCAACGCTGCTGGAGAATATGACGGAAAAGAATCGGCTGATATAAAGCAGAGTTCTTATTTATTCTGACGCCAGTGTTTGAGTCTGATAGATACTGAGAATCATTTCATATTATAAACAGAATAAAATAATTACCTGAAGGTAAGAACTAATTATTTCCTCATTCAACATTAGCTTTGAGCTGCTGAGGAATTCTTTGCTCCGGGTTAAGACAACCTCTTTTACTTCTCTACATTGAGCTGCTCGTTGTCATTTTCTCCTCTTCGGTCAATACAGGGACATTGTCATTTGAAAAGCATAAAAGGTTTTGTTTATCTGCAATGAGATCTGAGTTCATATCAGATTCCCTACAGGTGGCTGAAGTGCTATTGGACGGCTGCGGCTTCATGTTTTTGTTCCTTGTAATGGGTCCAGTGAACCCTATGGCAGCGCTATTCTAGGCTGTGTACCTGAAGGATTGCTGGTTCTGTGGGGACCCCCCTCAGTCAGTGGCATTGTTACCTGTCAACAGGGCCGCTCCACACAGTGGCAGATCATTGTATACAAGGAAGTAAACAGCAGTGACATAGAGACACGCAGGAGCTACAAGAACAGCAGCTACAAGCAAAGTGGCAGCCACAGAAACAGATATGCACACAAATACCAAAATAATAGAGGGTTTAAAGTGCGGGTAAAGAGAAAATCAACACATTTCTAGGTAGTTTATGTCACAGGTTGGAGTCTTGTTGGTATGAGCTGTTAAGTCTGCAAGATGATATGTATATGAAATGACATGCAATTTGGGGGAGTTGTCATCAGTGATGGGAAAAATGAGCTTTTATCAGCGAAGGTGGACCTTTGTGGATGGTGAGACAACATCTCAGCTTTATTTATTCACTGCAGCTTTCCTCAAGAGTTGTCTGACTTTGAGAAGTTGGATTCTTTTAGCATCAAATATCTACCCTCCCGTAGGTTCAAAGCCCTGAAAAACATGTTTCAAATCTTAAGTATTTCTGTGTAACAATGCGCAATCCTGACAGAATAAGAAACAAGGTAAAACTCTGCTGGGAAATATCCCTCTTATATTAAAAGGTAAAACTACAAGCACATTTGCAAGCATGCAGATAAATGTTCCTAACTGACTGGTCCACAGAAATGGGATATTAGTATATTTAAACTAACCAAAGAGAGGACCGAAAACAGAACATCTCCTATGATGATCCGCGCGAAGAAGCAGAAAATTTGATTCATGCAGGGCCCCATTGATCATACTAAGAACTACTCTATATTATCATATTATCAGGGTCTTTTAAAAAAAAAATCCCTTCATTGGAGAAGCAGGTTGAATATTCCAACTAAGTCTCCTTAAAACAATTCTGCTAAGCAAAGCTATACTGACATTTTAAAGTCTGTGCCCGTCTTTTCTGACGGAAAAACAGCGGTGGAGAGCGCTGGACATCACTGGGATCGAGCTCCTCAGGATAACAGAAATGTTGCTATGACAACAGTATCTTCAAAATCAGCACCATCCCAAAAGACGCTCACACTTTCTAGGAATGAGTTCGAAAATGCCAATATCCAGCCGTCACAGCTCAGTCTGACGGCGATGGAGCGGGGACGGCCAGCGCGATCTGCTCCCGCCAACGGACTTTTCTTTCTCCATTATAGTTTCTATCAGACGTACAGAAATCTCCATGGTTACGGGGATAACCCTGTTAACACCAGGACCTCTCGGCAAAGTTCTGCTATTTTGAACGAGAAGCGATGCACAGAAAAGGTGGATCGCTCTGAAGAAGGATAATGCGAAGTGCTAATGACAATAAGAATACAAATTGTAAGTTGGCATCTGTAATATGGAAACCACCTTTTTCAGAAAACTAAGCCTCCACCCTGGCTAATAAATATTAGCTATGCTGTGTAACCTCCATGCTCTTGTGCGCAGTTTGCCTGTTGTGAACCTGCAGTGTTTAAACTTCACTCTGCGTCTCAGGAGTGAAGAGTTCCCCTCCCTAGCAGGTGTTGCGACTCTCAAAGTGCACAAGTGCCATTGTTTTCCTTTGAGGAGAGACATCCAAAGAGCTCTCAAATTATATTGGGCGATGAGATTCCATGTTGATGCTGCCCCGAGACCCTGAGTAATGATCATGATAATAAGTGTAAAGCCTGACGGGAATAACAAATTCCCCATGCTTTAGAGGGGGGGCTGCATAAAGTTCGTTAGCTCCACAGATGTAGGGAGAACTTGATAAAGAAGACAGGTCAAAACATCAAAAGGGCTCCCAATCAAATCACCCAAAGATGTTTATGTAAAAGAGTGCTCAGGGATGAGTGCTGACCCAAATGAGAAAGGAGAGTGGAGACGGCTAACCCAGTTTGACAACATTAAAGGAAAATTCCTCCCATCCATACTGGCATAAGTATACAGATTCCTGGCTACTTTTGATTTAGCGTCTCAGGCATGCACCACTCCCTACCTCTGCTCTGTGATTTAATTCATTATGTATGTTTCAATGCTTCTCCCTTTTCTGGAATATGTGAGTTTGATGCATCCATCCATGACCAGCAGCAGCAGCAGCAGCAGCCCATTTTAAGAGTTCCTAGCTTGTTAGGAGTCCTCATGAGCACTCTTCACACTTTCCTGTCTTTGCGAGTGCTCCATGGACTGTAAAGCTACTTTATAAATCAACTTGTATGAATCATTTTGAAACTCTTTTTTTTTTTTTTTTACTCAATTAAGGAGAAAGCCCACAAAAGGGCAGCGCACTCCCTCCACTCTCTCTCCCGACATCTCATTTTCTCCTTGCGTTTCTTTTGTCTTTCTCCATCCCTTTTCTCATTCTCACCCCTCCTCCACTTCCCATTTCAACCCCCCATCCCTTTGCCTTTTCACTCCATCTCTCACGTTGGTGTCCCCGCTCTCTGTATCCTCATTGTCTCTGTCTCACATGTATCCCTACAGCTCTGAAGGACAGCCGGTTCCAGCTGGTGAATTTCTCTGACAACGAACTGCGGGTGTCTCTGTCCAATGTGTCACTCTCCGATGAGGGACGCTATGTGTGCCAGCTCTACACAGATCCTCCTCAGGAAGCCTACGCAGATATCACTGTCCTGGGTAGGTGTGAGGGTGCATGTGCGAAGATCACACACACATATGTGCCAACACTCTCACACACACACACACACACACACACACACACACACACACACACATATATGCTTTTATCTTATTTTGCTCCAATATGGATAGTTTGATAGTGAATATGAAGTAATAGTCATCTTTGATCCTGTTATCTTTAGCAGCAGCCAATTAGGCTCTCTCAGTGCTCAACACCAGAACGAAAAGGAGCAGATGCTGAAACTGATGGCTCAGACGCCATTGGTTTTGGCAGCTGTGTTGACTCTGTGAATCCCAGTGAATGTTGACTTGGCTGTTCCAAACGATTCCCTATTGAGAGTCAGCTGTGCCACACTTTGATGCTTTGGAGTAAAATTACTCTAGTTAAGCTTTATTATACATGCAGACATCCTGAGGGATTGAAAGGAATTAAAAGCACTTTAAAGTAATTACTCTAGTTGTACAATTGAAATGTACAGTAGCCGCAGTATTTCAGAACCAAGGGTTACACTCAAGAGTTCTTGAAATGATAACCCACTGACATTTAGCTTTCACTGACTGGAGTTTGGCAAGTTTTCTATGATGACTAAGGCGAGGAATAAAGGAGATCGAAATCTTACTTAAAGGAAATGTTGTCAGCAACATACATTTATGAACTCAAAGAATAGCAGAATATGGGGCCTAATGCATGAATAATTTTAATTTTCAACGTAAAATTATACATATTCATACTTTTTTCTTTGCCTCGCAGTGGGATTTAGCAAAACTTTCATAACTCTAAAAACTCACACTGACTTTTTTTTTTTTTTTTTTTTTTTTGGTCACTTGGGGGATGCAGGCACATGTTGAATACACGATACTATTTACATGCACTGCAATAATCTGACGATTGACCTTTAATCTAAATGAGACCATTGAGTTGCTTAAAGAAAGCGCCATTTATATCCCCGCGTGCCGCAGAGCAGTCTAGTCTTGACTCACTGAATCATTTTAGCAGAATAATTAATTCTATCTCTTGATTAAGGCAAATACATTTTTCAACATGCAACTGAAGACGTAGTCATAATTTTTTTGAGCTCGCCAACTAGTTAGCATTCAGTTACATATTTAGACATTACGTAGTGAGGTCACCATTAATTCACAGTCGTGTTTTTGTCCGCCAGGTTAATCCAAGTCCAATATTTGCTCCCTGAACCTCTAGTATTTGGTCTGTCTCAACTCCTCAGGATAATACTGGGCTCTTTGCTGCTAAATGTTCCACCAGTGAGTCGATGTCTGTGGTTCAGCGCTGAGCAGGTGGTGAACAGTGTGGTTTTAGAGCTCTTTCTCTGACAGCCGCCTGCTGTGGCCACAAAACTAAGCTAGGAGAGCAGTTAAGAGTGAATCAAAACAGCAAAGTGGCACATGAACTAAAAGACACTGTAGAGCTGCAGCCAGGTGATAAATTTATCTGTTCTGCTATGTGTGGGAAATGATAATTCACCAAAATATCATCCAGGAGTACATTTTCCACCGCAAAGCTTCATCTGAAATGGAAATGATAGTGCAGGCACTGTAGCAGTGTGTGTAGCTGCGCTGGCAGACCATATAAATGAGACCTGAACACACCTGAGGCATCCATTTAGGTTTAGTGACATATTTAAACTTAAATTAATATCCCCCTGATAAAATGAGATCTCACTCCTTCTTGAATTTAGTTGCAGTATGATATGAGCCACGCGGCTCTTGGATGTGTTTGTATTTATGTGCCGTGCTGGGGTCTTCGTAAATGTGGCCGTTACCGTGTTTCAGTCCCGCCGGGAAGTCCAATCATCGAGAGCCGTGAGGATGTGGTCAGCGAGGGGAACGAGACAGAGCTCATCTGCACAGCCATGGGCAGCAAGCCAGCTGCCTCCATCAGATGGATGAAAGGGGAGGAAGAACTGACAGGTCAGTGGAATAACAGCCTCTCCCTGTTTGCTTCACTTGCTCCAGGCCTGTCCACTTCCTTACAACTCGGAGTCTCTGGAGGGGCGTCCTCTGTGAACAAATGTAGTCCTCCTCTAAAAGATTAATGCTTGTTGCACTGATTATGTTGACTGACATGCATAAGAAGGACCACCAAAGATAATCATGTCTGACATATACAACAGGAGGTTCATTCAGGGGTTTTTTTCCCCTCTATATTCTTGTGCCAATTCCCATGATCATAACCCTGCTCCACTCGTGGTTTGTTTCTCATAGTTAAAAAAAAAAAAAAAAAAAAAATCTCCCCTGATGGGACTTTAATACTCAACATTTCAGATGTGCTTTTTTTTTTTTTTTTTTCAAAGATGTAAAATTTCTTGAACATTTAACGTTAGCATTTAGTTTAGCCGGTGGAATCGGATCTGAGGAATGAGACAACCATAAATTCATGGTATTTGCTTGAAACCATGAATTGTATTGTGATTTCAGCAGCTTCAGTGTGCTGTGGGTTCTTCTGTCGAGGGGTGGACGTAATCTTGGGTGGCTGAAACATCCTTATTACCTCTCGGTTATGATTAGCTGTCATCAATTTTTCATTATGTAGTTATTGCACAGCAAGGGAAGGGGACATTCATTTTAGTCATATTGTATTTACACAGGGTGGATATCTATGGGCTTGTTGTCAAATTATATATGTATTAGAATGGAGAGGATTAATTTGGCTTGTTGAGAGATGAAATATTTAGACAAGAGCGAATCTGAAGCTAAATGCCATCTGTGCCTCCAGTGTTCCCAAGAGGAGTTGAAGTCAATTTCTGTTTATGAGTTGTTGATCAAGTTTTGTGTCAGGGCCGGAGAACAGGAGGTCTCAACCGCAGACGCCAGTGACACGCTGAGTAGGACGACAGCACGGTGGCAGAGTCACGTCCACTCGTGAGGAAAGACAAATGACTCATCATTATAGAGGGGCTGAACAATTCATTAACTCTGCTGCATGTTGAGATTAAAATGCACACATCACACTTTATTGAAAATCTCTGATCATGTTTGTCTGCGTGTGTGCAGGCACAAAAAAAAAGAAAAAGAAAAAGAAAAATCTCCTGGTTAATTTAAACCCACTCTCAAAAAGGCAGACTCAGTTTTGGAGTCATTTATCATGCTGGCAGCTACGCGACTGACGGGTTCTGGCCTCAGTGAGAATCGGCACACAAGGTGGCAAAATGCTTGTTAGCATAAATGACAGCTGCAATATTATTTAAATGTAGTGGAAACCGGCTGGTCCTCCTACTGGTGCTAAAGTACAGTAATTGATTTGTTCCATTAGATGGCTGCGTTTGAGTTGTGTGTTTCTAGAATTGTTATGTGGAACTAATGCAGGAGATTTTCTGTTTTTTTTTAAGAAATTGGGAATGTTTTTTTTTTTAATACATTTGAAAATATTCAGCATTGACTTTTTTTTTGTTTCTGCACTGTAAAAAAAAAAAAGAGAATTTCATGCTATTCACACACATTTAAAGAAATCCTAAACAGCTGTTAAAGATTAGAAATGGGTCGTTTTCAAGGTAAATAATTTTGGAAATATTCACTTTTAAACTGAAGAATCATTCAGGTGGGCTTCAGTAGGTGCAAGTATGGCACCAGGAGTAAAATAATAATAATAATAACAATAATAATGATCATAAAATGAATTTTATCTAGGGATGCCTTTCAGGACACCCAAGGTCAGGTTACAATGCATGCATAAGTTAGAATGGTAGTCAGAAAGCAATTCAAGACAGCAGAAGGTAACAGCAGAACAGCTGATAATCTGATAAACTGAATCAATTCAGTTGGACTCGACAGCGATCCGTGTGACCGCTAAATACACACAGCAGAGCCTGGCTGTCGTGTTAGTTACAAATGTCTGAGACTCCAGGTGCTCTTAATGTTGTGTGTTAGCTAAACATTGATTTAGCTCGTGAAACAAACATCCACTCAGCCTGCAAAGATTTGAACAAGTGCTCTGTCGGCTAACATTAGCAGCACACTGTCGAGCGGCAACGTCTTTCCACAGTTGCTCTCTTGTTGTGGCACAGCTTGGCATCTTTGCTGTTACCCAGGGGGAAGCTAACAAATGCTAACAGGAAAAAGAAAAAAAACGCTGCACGCTGTGTGGTATCTAAAACCAGTTGCAAAATCCATGAAACAAAAGTTCGGTGTTGCCACATGAACTGATGTTGTATTTCATTCTTAATCCTGTGGTAATATTTGCACCTTTTGATCAAATGTCACAGCATTGTCAACAAAAAAAGCAGCGTTTGATGTGCGCGTGAAGAAATGGCTTATGTACAAAAACACAAATAATCTGTTCAAATTAGTAAAGGAATAATCCCGGATGACGTACTTGAGTTTAATGTGGTGTCATTTTAAGCTCATTTAACTTCAGGGTTATGTGAACATCGGCCGGCGCGATGTATAGCAGTATTCTGTTCAAACAGCTTGATCAGTGGCTGCTTTTCAGAGGACTCAGGGTGAGAGACTGACTGTGGAAAGTGTCACCCTGAGAAGAGGTTATGCTTGATTGCGCATGGGATTGATCAGTGGTTGATGCTCACAAGAGCGTTTGATTTGACGTCTCTGCTGCCGCACTCAAATCTCCTCTGCATTCTGATTCAAGCCCTTCCACGACTCCATCTGCAGTTGTTTTGCTCGTCTGGGTTCAGATGATGCTGATAATTAGCAAGGATAAGTTAGCGTGTAGAGCGATAGGAGCTCTCAAAGGAAGTCAGAGTTGTTGGTCAGTAACTTTAAGCATAAGATTATCAGCAAACTAAATTCATCTGATCACTTTAGGATTGATTATCTGTTTTTTTGATACTATAATAAGAGATGCATGTAGGATCGGGAGCAGACTTGAGCGCTGATGCTGCTGTTATTCACATATCCTGTTCGGCTCTGTGATACTTCACGCAACTTCATTCAGAATAGACAATGAATGATGGTGTCGATCCACATACCGGACACGTCCCCCAACCATTGGATAAATCCACATTTGAATTGAAACGAATTGTGTGTAGGCCATGTTTTGCACTCTTCAAATAAGAACCCCAGCAAGCAGGCCCACACTGGGCTTTTTTTTATGGCCCAGTGTGGGCCGGTCTAGGGGGCCCGAGTGGGCAGCCTGCACCGGGCCTGTAAGACTTTGCTCATTGGCAATACGCTGGCCCCTTAGTGCTGGCCCCGCAATGGCAGCCCTAACTAAACCCAAGGGGCACCTGCACTGGCCCTGCGATGGCCCGCAGCGGACAGCCCTAACATAACCCACGGGGCGCCTGCAGTGGCCCTGCGATGGCCCGCAGTGGACAGCCCTAACTTAACCCACGGGCGCCTGCAGTGGCCCTGCGATGGCCCGCAGTGGACAGCCCTAACTTAACCCACGGGCGCCTGCAGTGGCCCTGCGATGGCCCGCAGTGGACAGCCCTAACTTAACCCACGGGGCGCCTGCACTGGCCCTGCGATGGCCCGCAGTGGACAGCCCTAACTTAACCCACGGGCGCCTGCAGTGGCCCTGCGATGGCCCGCAGTGGACAGCCCTAACTTAACCCACGGGGCACTAGGCCCTCATTTAGCCCACACTGATATTGCAGGTAATTACCCTGCTAATCATACATATATAAATACACTAGTTTCACACATCTAAAATGGATGCACTCACTGATTCTCGCTTGTGTCAAAAACGCACGATTCAATAAACACACACACACTTGAGTTCTTTTTTATACCAAACTTTATTTGTACTTAACTGGTACATTACAAAATAAGAATTTTTTTTAAATTATTTGATCGGTTATGAAGGTGAATCTGATATCATAGACGGTTAGATAAATAGAATATCTTTGCTTATATTGTGTAGTAGTCGAATAAATCAGATGATTGCACGGTAGTATCTCTGTTTTATAATTGTATAACTCAATGGGGCGCTTATGAACGTCATACGGCTGCCTCTTGAGCCAATCAGACGGACGGCCGACCGGGAAATTTTCCGGGCCGTCCCGATAGCCACTCGGCGCCTACAACACAACATTCATAGTAGCTGCATCCACGTACATTCCTACTGTGATGTGTGCATCCGTGGATACAGAGGCAGACACACACACACACAAAGACAAAGACAGACAGGCGCGCGTCTTTATCCCTGTGGGCTGCCGCTTTAGCGCAGGCACAAAAAAATCCCTCACGGAACCGTTCATTGACCGAACCACACGGGACCCACCCCGAGGGCGCGGCCATGAACAAGCAATGATGGAACAAACCGTTCATTGAACGGTTTGTTCCATCTGCTGCCAACAAAAAATAAGCGTGGGCCCAAAGGTGCAAAAGTCCTTTGGGCCCCATGGGGGCAAGCCCGCACTGGGCCAGCATGGGCTTTCTGTGGGCAAAGCAGTATGGTGGGCTGGTTTCAGGTAGCCCACAGAGAGCCAAGACCTTTGGGTTCCATGTGGGCAAACCTGCACTGGACCTGTTAGGGTTTGGTCTGGGCTGGCCCTAGCCCACAGTGCCCGCAAAAAGCCTGCATGGGCCCCACTGGGGCCTGTTTGCAGGGTACTGTGTGATCAACTACAGCCTAGTTGTATGTAACTTTGGTCATTCTGAGTCAGTGCTGGTATCAGCAGATGTGTAGCCAAATGGGATCAGAACTAAAAAAAAAAAAACAAAGAGAGAGAGAGAGCTTGGTGCATCTCTGATTGTGACATAGGTCTAAAATATATACCTATAATAAATATCAGTGTCAATGTAGAGTAGTTGACCTGTTAGCTCTGTAACACCTCTGGACCAACAGTAGTTTTTCTGATTTGTAAAATCCACCCTGGGCGAGTTCTGCTGAGCCGTTTCAGTAATCCAACACTATGATTGCCGCTTTTAGACGGTAGGAGACAATTATTTTGACCGGCTGAGAAGATAATGACTAATCATCATCACACCCCTACAATTTATATTCCACTTGTCCTGATTGTGAAGGTGTTTCTATTATTTGATGATGCACAGAAGGGTTTTGTTCTGTAACCACCTCTCAATATTTAGTTCTAGGTTTCCGAGATGATTTGATAGCAGAACGCACAATAAAAGCTTATAGAGGCCAAACCTACTTAACTGCTCGTCAGCGGTTTCACTAAATGTGCTGTTTGCCAGTCGCGTTGCTCACGTTCTGATTTATTCTGCAACCAAATAGCAAGATAATAATTTTTTATAACTTGGAGTCATCTTTTTATGCATTCTCATTACCCTGTTGTACTTTAAAGTGCTGCAATTATTATCATTATGTTACCCACTTATTCGCCTTTAATGGTCAGTATGCTTTTCAAGCAGCTTGCTATTTCACTGCAGCTGGCAGGTTGGTCAAACTCAGGCTTGCTGACCACTTTCCAATCCGGGGGCTTTAGACTTTATGTAGGCAGGTCTTAGGTGGTTGGATGTGTGTTACATGAGGTTAATATCCATCAAGAGGCCACATATGTGTGTGTTGGTGATCATCAACTGTGGAGCAACCGTGTTTGCCCTCCCTGAGTCCAGCCCAACTCCCCTGTGACAAGGCTGAATTGGAAGTGTGCTGCAGGTCAGAGTGGGGCTGTAATTATTTCCTCACTTCATTAAGTGCAAGTAAACCATCACACTCAGTACTGCAGCTAATGCGATGCCCCTGTGGCATTGTAATGCTCTCTAAATGAATGCCCCTCTGACAGCCTAGGGCCTACTGGGCAGCAGATTACTGCAGGGTTAGCCCCAACAATGCTCAACCCTCAAGCTGCAGAAGCTTACATGATCAGGCTTATATGACCCAGCCGCTCTTCACTCCACTTGTAAGAATCGAAGGCCTGAGGCCCCTTCTGAATCCTCGAAAGTCTCGCTCAGGCACCACATCCCTGAATCATAAATTAAATGTAAATGCCAGTGGAAAGCACTCTGCTTTGACAGGTAATCATAATAGCTATGACTATTTGCTCATTATAGTCGGTGCAGGTTTCTGTGCTGCAAGACTGTTTAGGCGTTAACCTTTCCCCGCCATGTCTTTTCCAGGAGAAACCACAGTTGAGGAGACGTACGAGAGGATGTTTACTGTCAGCAGCCGGGTAAGATTTTCTGTCACCAAAGAAGATGATGGAGTGCCAGTGGACTGCATCATTGACCACCCAGCTGTAAAGGACCTCCTGGCTCAAAGACACTTGGAAGTGCTATGTGAGTGACCCAAAGTGGCCTACAAGTCAACGACTAGAAGGAAAGTGGCAAAGGTGGTGATTTAGTCCTGCTTGGGTTAGTCGGTGGAAAAATAAGCCTACTGAAGCGTATTTCAACTCTTATATAGTACGTGTACTACAAAGACTGAATATTGAAGGTACAGAAAAGTACCTTAGGTAAAATGATTGCTATCCAACCGTCTGGATGGATGGGTAATAGGACGGTACTGAATTATTGGACAGTGAACTCCACCGCTTCTGTTAAACGTCTACATAACATTTAATCTGGCTAAAAATCTGTTGCGCTTAAGCCTGTGCGTCTTCATGGTCAGCATAGCGGCTCCAATCAAAGTAATGACCCCTGCAGGACTCAAATCACCACCTATGTCACCTTGACGATGCGGACGTGCCCGCCGCGTTTCAGCCGTAAGGCTTCCATGTAATTGAGGACACTATTGGATCAGTGTGGCTCAAGTAGACAACGGGAGTAAATAGGAAATAAAAGCTTGAGGAATCTTAAGGCTCAAATGGGATTAGTCCAGTTTAGTCTGGGGGCTAAGATCATCTTAGATGAAAATGGGGCCCAGAGGGACTTTCAGTGTATCCTCTGACCACCGGATCACAGATGAACTGTATGTTTTTCACTGACTGGCTCTTATCTATGGATCATGATGTCCTGGTGTTCTAATCTTACAGCCTGCTGGTATCTTGTCCTGTGTGATACAGTCGCCTCAAGAGGGGGAAAAAAACTTTTTCTCAGTCCTTCAATTTATGCGTATGTGTTCTTTAAATGATGCAATGATTGAAGAGATAATACAGGCTGCTATACCCTGTTTAACATCAATGAAAGGTTAAGGTACTCCTTTGTAGACTGTGTAGGGTTTTTTTTTTTTTAGTTTTTTTTGTCTGACCTTTCAAGGAAAAAGAAAAAGCTTGACTGGAACCGCTTGACATTTTGGTAATCTTTGGCTAGCATTGATAAGAGGAAAGAAATCATTTTGCTGTAAGGTACTGTAGACTGTCTGGGTGTCGAATGAGCACATAGGATAATCCCTTTATCCATTTCTATGTTTCACTCTAGGCTGTGTTTCTTTCATTTAGTAGCCTCTTTCTCTCATTTTAGAGTGCAATAATAATTTAAGTTTTGGCTGCAGGTATGGGGGTGGGGGGGAGACACACTCAAAACATCTGTCTTGTTATGACGTATGACACAAGAGTATTGTCAAATACCCAGGTCCTTTATTTCCAGATAAACCAGAAGTGAAGATTGTGGTGACATATCCTGAAGGATTAACTAGAGAGGGTGACAATCTAGATTTGACATGTATTGCAGAAGGAAAACCACAGTGAGTATACACACGTGCGCACACACGCGCACGCACACACACACACACACACTTCAAAACTGCACAAACACACAGCCATTTCATTCTGTTTTATGACGGTCAATGGTATATCCACTTTCTGCCAGTCTGAGCACCCCGTTAACCTTCACATTTCATTATACCATTTAAATGTTACCAGTTGTTTGCATGCTGTATAATGCAGGCTACATCATTAGACGGGGCCTGCCAATGGCCGTCTCCGTTTTGACCTTTATTCAATATTTCTGCTGTGGACAGACAGCGTGCGAGTGATGAGTGTGATATTTGTGCTCTCCAGTCCCCATCAGATCAACTGGCTGAGAGTAGATGAGGATGTACCGCCTCACGCCGTGGTCACCGGTTCAGATCTCTACATCGAGAACCTCAACAAGTCCTTCAATGGCACCTATCGCTGCGTGGCCTCCAACGCTGTGGGAGAGGCCTACGACGACTACATCCTCTATGTGTATGGTAGGTATTACACTGCCTCATTGCACTTGTGCTCAAATGCCTCCATCTGTCTTCTACCAGAAAATAGTCGGCATTGCTGATTTTGAAAGGTCTATTTACTTAAGTGCCCACATGGAGCTTAGGCAGTCTGAGAATGGTATTGGAATAATCAGGATTTACTACAGCATTTGTGCAAGAAACAGAATCATATTTCAAATGCATGCAGATGTATTGTGAGGAGCAGGAGGCCAACAATCACTGAGTGTGGCTGGATCGACTTGTCAAATCCTAAAGGCCCCGCTGAAGATTTGAGCTGCTGCTGAACTCTTAACGCGTGATGAGTAGAGCGCTGCTGGTGACACTGGACAGGCCTGTAAAACACCCGTGAGAGTGGGATTGTTTACTCCTCCAAGAGGGTTACGGTGTCTGTGCTGCTTCTTTTGTTTGCAAGATTATGCAAAAAAAACTACTAAGCTTATTTAATTGAATCTCGGTGGGATGCTGGCCAGGAGGATGGAAGATGTTTGCAACATTGTGAGAAGCATCTTTATACATATGAAATAATAATTTCCCTCCCCCCCAAAAATTATGAAGACTTTCATTGTAAAAACGAGGTATTTTTGTACTCTTTGACAAATACACGGACAAATGTATGAAATGTAATTTGCAAAAGAGTGAGTGAGATCTTGGCCTTTGCCTTAGTTTGATGTAGATTGTCCTATTTCCTGCAGTATTGGTGTCCTGGTGCACTGCTGACTAATAGGAATCTGTGTATTCCAGTTTTTGAGATCAGCTGCAGTTGATCTGGTGTTAGCAGACCTTTTACTTCCCTCCTTGACTGCGCAACAGTGGAATGCCTCGTTCTCAGGTCTTCCCAACTCTCTAGTTATTTTTTTTTTGTTAAATACTTCCGTTGTTTTAGACTATGAAGCGTCATAAGGCAGTTCATTCGTACCCTACTTAAGCAGAATTTTGTTTTTTCTTTTTTTTTTTTTACTAAATCAATAAAGATAGACAAGGGTTTTTGTTAATTTACATTAAAGTTAACCAGATTTTTTTTCTTATTCTTTCAATATTTTTTGGACTTGCTTTTTTTTTTTTTTTTTAACATCCCCTCTCCAGAGTTACTTCCTCTCCTATCAGACATGGTTCCTGACACAGCATAATATACAATTTTCTGAATAAGTACACAAAAAGACAGATGTACTGTATGAAAAAAAGCCAGGCAGGCTACTGTCAGTAAATTCACTCACTAATCTGAAAAAAAGTTTGAAATTTTGTCCTAACAACTTGACTAAAGGTGAATGGGGGGAAAGGGGCGGGGGGGGGGGGGTAGCTGCAAGAGGTAAATGTTTGAAGTTTGGAAAGCAGGAAAGACTTCATCATTTGGAATCGTGTAACATGACATCAGGGAAGAACACACTCCTTGGACCTTGATTTTCTCTTGGTGGCTGGTAGAGGTCATGAGGATGCGGGGAAAATAAATTTAGTGCAGGTGCAGCCATTGTAGGTGAGTTTAGCTTTTTCTCCCTGCAGCAGATGCACCCTGCTGTTTAGAAAAGCATTTCATATTTCTCTCCCAAGTTTCAATTTGTTTCTTCCTGTGTGCAGAGAACATTGTCTGCTGCTGACCATACCCAACAGCTGCAGAGAAGGTGAATCAACTGTTGCCTTTCAAGACTAGTACACAAAATATGTAGCACTTTCTAGTCTGTGATTCAAATGGTAAAAGGATATATTTTTACTTAGCAATCTCCTTTGCCGAATAAGCTTTTTTCTTTTTTTGCATTTTAAGCTTGTTAGACTGTCATCCTCACCTCGTCTCATGCACACGCACACGCGCGCGCGCTCACACACACACAATCTGAGCTGAACAGATGACGGCCGCACTCATTTTACAAGGGCAATGAATTCAGATACTGCAGCATTGTTGTAAATTTTACTTTAAGAAATATTAAACTTAAAGTGTGATTAACACCATGAAGAAGCAGGTCATGGCTTGTTGTCAAGGATTCAATATGTCATGATAGGATTGTATCCCGGTGATATGACGTGACGGATGTTGCAACTTTCGCTTTCTTTAAACAATAATTGCAAAGTTGCACAGCTGTACAAACGCTTGGGGAACACACTGAATGTGACTGCCACTACACCACACCGAAAAACAAAATGCATCAGAGTTTGTGTCTTACTTGTACTGCAGAACAGTTACACACTGAAGTATAGCCGCTGTAACATGCGTGGGTCAAAATAAAAATGTATCAAAATATATTGCATTTCTGGAGGCTGAAATCGCAATAAATGAGTGTGGGAAAAAAATTATCTGTGCTCTGCTGATTTTACTGCACAACTCTGCTACAGTCATGGACAACTTGTAGGACATGGGATGAGTAATTATTACTGTACCTCAGCAGACCCTCACCCATGTACTGTATATTACTGGAAATAGTGAAGCTCCTAATGTGTGCGGTTGCAGCTGAAAGGCAGCAGGCGCTCTTGACCGTGAGAGTGTGCAGCATCATAGAGGATGTCCAGAATTATTCAGGGTTTTCTTTTCCTTTTTTTTTTCTTTTTTTTTCATATAACAAGAGTGTTAACTTTCAAACGTCCTGAAGAAGTCCAAACTTACTTTGGTGCAAAAGTGGGTTTTGTTTTTTTTGTTGTTGTTTTGGGGGGGGGGGGGGGGGGGGCTGTTTTTGTAATGACATCATGAATAAAACATGATCTATCTGCAAACCTTTTCAAACACGGCCACACTGAACACAGCGACAGCATGTCCCTCTATATATAACACATCCAAACCGTGGCGGGTTGGAGAGTCATACAAAAGCATGCAATTGTATCCGATTTATCACACATTGATGCAGATTGTTGGATTTGGGCAGTGAACACAACACTCCTGTTTAAACAGTTCCCAAAACAGCAGGATCGGAGGAGTTGAGATGGTGTGTTAAAAGCAAAGCTTTTGTTGAAAATGGGCTTGTTGTGGATTTTGTGAGAGAGCTGATTACAGGTTTCAGACTGGTGATATTGTTTTGGTTATTACTCAGTCGGCTTGTTTTGTTGGTCTTGACAGCCGTTGTGAAAAACTAACAAAATAATGTCTTTCCTTGTTTGTCTAGTTGATAAGCAGATTCTCATGACAGTTGTTGAACATGTGCATTTGTGAGCATAAATGTGTTTGCAGTGGTTTTAATGTCATTGCCATCTCACCAACGGTTGGACAAAGATTGGAATGGTTTTTTTTGTTTTTTGTATTTTAATGGAGGGAAAAGAGGGAGAGCTCATCAGAATCTGTGTGTGTGTGTGTGTGTGTGTGTATGCGTGTGCGTGTGTGTGTGTGTGTGCATGTATGCGTGTGTGTGTGTGTGTGTGTGTGTGTGTGTGTGCGCCCGTGCGTGTGTGTGTGTCATGACCCAGAATAACCTGAATCTGCACTTCCACCCTGGGTTCACCAGCAGAGAGGTCCATTATAAGTTTGCTTCACTGACATAGCGCCTCAACGCGTTTTACAGTGCCGCCTCACTCACTCATTCACACACACACATTCACACACTGGTGGCGGACGCTGCCATCTGAGGTGCCAGCAGGCTCAGCAGGTGCCAGCTTCTCAGCGTCCACGCAAACTCCAGCTCGACCTTACAGATTCAGGTTAACAGCGAGGATGAGAATGGAACCAGCGCACAAAGTGATCTACAATCAAAGTATTGTGGTATTTTATTATGTTGCCATCGTTTGAGCCAATCAGCTACGATGTAAACATTTGCTGTGTAAAGTGTCCTGCCTGCACTCGCTGTAAAGATTTTAATATTATCATTTGCCACGTTTAACTGCTTCCAAGCCTTTATACAAGCTTTTTGACGGCTTATACCAAGTTGTAACTATTGCAGCTGCTGCGGCCTTTGAAATGCTAGTAGTTCATAAACACTGGCTAAAGTTACTGTAGATATTACATTCAAAATATGCTAAAATAACTATAAAATAGTTGCCCAGTGAGCAGATTGGTGCGTAAATGTTTCAGGGTTTTTTTTTTAGTTTGCAGAAGAGTGAACTTTGGCTTTGCGGAGCATAACAGAACGAAGGGATCATCGTTCCGGTTCAGCATCGGTCCTGACGATTTTGTTTCCAGCAGCTGACCCGTGTGACTTTGCCTCTGTGACATAGGTTTCCTTTGACTGCCATAACTCAGCCTCTGCTCGGTTATTCATCATCATGCTTTGTTGGGCGGATGATGGCATCTGCTCGTTCCCAATGGTTCCATAAAGATCACTACAGACTTATTCAAGCTAGCGTGGCGAGTGTTGTCAGGATTCGAGTGAGACGTTCTGAGAATTGCAGATGTGTTTTCCCGTGAAAAGCTTAAAAAGACAATTTTGAAATTTGGTTTAAAAGAAAATATTCTTTAAGAGTGTTTTGTTCACTTTCAAAATTAATTCCACAATTTTTTTTTTGAACTCCCTGAAGGAAATGTATCATCATCCAACTCCATCCATCCATGCATCCGTTTTCTATACGGCTTATCCGTTAAGGGTTGTGGGGGGTGGGGGGGGGGTGGAGCCTTATTATTATAACAATCTCTTTTACATTATCTCCTGAACGTTGTGCTTTCTTGTGCCTTTGGCCATGACTTCTTCAATTCGTAACTTGGGTTCGGGTTAGGGTAAGGGTTAGGGTAAGGGTTAGGGTAAGGGTTAGGGTTAGGGTTAGGGTTAGGGTAAGGGTTAGGGTTAGGGTTAGGGTTAGGGTAAGGGTTAGGGTTAGGGTTAGGGTTTGTTGCATTGTGCTTTCTTGTGCCTTTGGCCATGACTTCTTCAATTCGTAACTTGGGTTCGGGTTAGGGTTAGGGTTAGGGTTAGGGTAAGGGTTAGGGTTAGGGTAAGGGTTAGGGTTAGGGTTAGGGTAAGGGTTAGGGTTAGGGTTTGTTGCATTGTGCTTTCTTGTGCCTTTGGCCATGACTTCTTCAATTCATAACTTGGGTTCGGGTTAGGGTTCGGGTTAGGGTTCGGGTAAGGGTTATGGTTAGGGTTATGGTTAGGGTTAGGGTTAGGGTTAGGGTTAGGGTAAGGGTTAGGGTAAGGGTTAGGGTTAGGGTTTGTTGCATTGTGCTTTCTTGTGCCTTTGGCCATGACTTCTTCAATTAGTAACTGCATATGCACATATTTGAACAATTTCCACGAAACACACATCTCTTGTGTACCGGCATCGGAAGCTCTATGACTTCAGCTCACTATAATGAGACACAGGAGATTGGTAAAAGGTGCTCATAAACACTTATAATTATGTCTGCGACTCCCGCTCCTCTTTTCTGGAGGATTTAATGCCTGACAAAATCATGTTGTGGTCCATATGAGGGTTTGTTGTCCCAGACTAATCAGGCTTGCTACAGCAACTTAATTAGTGTGCATTTCTTCACATAGATTGGACCTAGTATGATAAGCCTGTGCAGTTTTGGATACTTTTTCCCAGTAATTTCACGTACCATCCCACGAAGCATAACCATTTTGTTGTTTTTGATCTATGATATCTCACTCACGCAAATGCATGCAATAAATACTTTTATTCTAATGACCTGTTTTGTTGTTGTTGTTGTTGTTGTTTTTGATAAATATGATCCTGGTATTGAGCAAAGCCCAACGGCCCATCAATTATCTTCCTTTTGCTGCCACCCTCGACCAGAGCTGGTCCTCCAGGCTCCTCCTATTTTAAAAAGAGTAATGACTTTTCACTGCGCAGCAGCTCGGACAGGTGTGAGGCCGATGTAAATCCAGGTTAAATCAGCTTCTATTGTGGAACATGTATTGAGTGTGTGAGTGTGTGTGTGTGTGTGGGGGGGGGGGGGGGGGCTGTTCAAAAGAGGCTTGTCATGCTGCTTTACACGAGGGTGCATCTGCAGTAAGTGTGAAATGTGCCCCGTGGCTGGTTCCTGGTGAGGGAGAGAAGCCTTTCTCTCTCCGAGGTGGCCTGCTGTTACTACTTAGCGCCTGTTGGCAGGAGAGCAATGCTGCTTTCACCACTGCGGTTTCAGTCTGCCATTGACATTTTGACCTGTAAATCTTCTACAGGCAAAAAGTCAAGGATACACGACGTGCTGTAAATTAGTGGTTTTTTGTTTTTTTTTAAACGCAACGTAAGCAGACAGGACTTGAAAGGTGGCTATGAAACTGTGAATCACACTGCTGTCATCGAATGCATATCTGAGGAACGAATTTAAAACATCAGCTGGAGGATTCTTTTTTTGGACAAAATATTTTATGCTGTTTTTTTTAAGTGGGGGTAAAGGTCACAAAAAAGGAAGTTTTAAACAAGAGAAAACAAATAGTCAAAAGAAAAGCAAAATACGATCTACCCTGCTGTTGTGTTGGCAGACCGGTTTAAGCAGGCGTAGATAAACAATTTCTCCGACATTGTTTCACTTTACGGCTAAATTTTCTCATATCAAATTCCTCACTGATACAAATGCTCCCTGAAAATATGGCTCCACTAAAATACACTCATATTTCAGCCTTCATAATGCTGAGCCCCGAGTCATCCAGCCTGGAAATTGCCCATGGAGAATTCTTGTTCGCCTGGATATTATATGTGCCACATCCTATCCCGGCCTTTGTGAAGACCCTCTTCCCTGAATGGCCAATTTCCCCCCTTCCAGACACTGACATTTCGGCTATCAGACTGCCTTCGGTCACAGGGAACGAAATCCAGCCCACCCTCCTCTTCAAATACTGTCAGAGGAGAATCTGTCCATGATCCCTCGATACACCCCTACCGCCATCAACACCACCTCCGCCATACACTCCATCCCCGGCGGCATTATTATGCTGTCCTTGATGTTTTATCATTAGTTTGGGAGTGTGTGGTCCCCCACTGCTGTCTTTTGATGGAGTGCAGACAGTAAAGGCATGGAGACAGCCAGCCAATTTCCCCTGCTGCGATTCTCCCACAGCAAGAGGTCATGCTATCTTTCCCCTGCACCAGAGCCGAGGCATATATTCCCCTGATGAGGAAGCTTTCAGCCCTCCTTAGCACCATTGCATACCTGGATTGCCCTCCATTTTGTCTTCCTGATTATTTTGTTTAGGGGTTACTGACAGGCCTAATGAGTCGAGTGCGGGGCTGAGGATGCGTCTCTGGGCTCTGCTGTGCTGCAGCAGGCGACCGCCAGAGCGGTTTAATTTGCGGTTTGACTTAATTATTTAGAGAGACAGTGAAAAATAGCAATAGCGCTCAGTGATTGCTCGTCATTATTATTCGTAGTTAATTAGAAAAAAAACAGAAACACAACAGTTTACTATGATGAAATATAATACAATCCCTTACAGTAGAGAAATATGGACACGGTTTTCTTTGTGTTATTAGCCACGCTAGCATTCTGGCTCTCCAGATGGCAGCTTGTTGGTCGGCACCAACATCAAAAACTACTACATAGAATGTAATAAGATGTTGCACAGACATGGTTCAAAGATGATGAATGCTGATTTTCCCCTGATTCTTTTTTTTTTTTTTTTCCTGACATGCCACCTTGAGTTTGACATTTTTATTTTTTTATTTTTTATTTTTGGTTGGTAACTGAAATGTTTCAACAACTTTTGGATTGCAACATGCAGTTTTATTCAGACTTTCATGGTGCCAAGCGGAGGGAGAGATGGATGACTCCTCTAATCCTCCCCTTTTTATTCACCAGCAGCAGCAGGTGAAAGTTTACACCTATCCTGTGAAATATCGCAACATCTACCCACAAATTATGTACAGACATACAGGATTCTATGAAAATTTATGTGCCATACATGACTTCTTTCTTTCTTTTTTTTCCTGTAGCACTACATGATTGACATTTCCAGTCAAGGTTAAAATGCCTGTACAGACCTTAAAGCCCTTAACTTGTCCATACTTTGGTTTATGACCTAGTAACTGTAAAAACAAGGGCATTCCCATCAGCCTCGGCTTAGCATTAAACAGAGAACATGGTCAATATTATACCTGCTAAGCATCAGCATGTTAGCTGCTGACGTTAGCGTTTACTGCAGCTCCAAGCACCACCGTGCCCCCACAGAGCCATTAAGTCCCGTAAAAATGACCTCACCACTGTAGCTCTAAGCTGTGCATGTTATGATTTTCATAGTGCAGCTCCTCATCCTCAATGACTTTTGTCTTCCTTTTACTCTTGTCCTTCTTTATTTCTTATACATGTTCTTATTTTTTTACTCTTTTCATCTAGATGCTCCCACCACTCTCCCTACACCCACCACCAACCCAGTCAACACGCAAGGTACTGTATACTCCCACTATACTGTCCCTCTCAAAATTGTGTGTGCGGGTGAGAGAAAGAGAGAGAGAGAGAGAGAGAGAGAGAGAGAGGTGCCATGCATGTATGATGAAATGATCCAGGAGAGAAAGAATGGGGTTTTGTAGCTAAAACTAAGCCAGACTGTGGATGGCCAGTTTTAATCAGATTGCTGCTGATAGGTGACATTGGGGACAGGCGGCCGGGGCCGACACCTGTCACAGCCCTTTTCCAGTCACATGTGTGATCGGTGAGAATGTAGTGACTCAGCTTTGCTGCTCTGCTGTCTTATCAGCATCTGCAGCTATATCTCAAACGGCCCATCCATCATATTATCATATAACGCCCTTTACATCTCCTCTACAAATGCCAATTCACATTTTGCCTTTGTTAGGCCAAAAAAACATCAATAACTATTTTCTCCAAGACGTTTGAAAGGCAGTTCATACGCCAACCTTCGGCACACACTTTTGATTTGGCTCCAAATATATTTCAATTAACCACTAAAAAAAATAAAAAATAATAAAAAAAATCCCTGTTACATCAAAAGCACCACTAAGGCTACACGCATAGCAACCTTGGGAGGTGACATTTGAATATGCCAGAATGTGACATTTCAATACAAAAACACTATCCTTAAAGAATAGGTCAGTTTATCAATAGCAGCTTTAGAGATACAAAAATGTTGTCCCTTTGTCATTTTGAAATTCAGTCCCAAAAATGATGTGTGTCCATATGTAAATAATAGGTCTGAACTCAATATGAGGCCGCAGCAAAAGCTCGGCAGCTGTGTTATTCTTTTAGTTTTCATCCGCCGACTATTCAATACTTTTTGCATTATGTATCATCATTTTAAATAAGGTCAAATAAATTGCACTTCTCCACTTTTGCTTTGTGCATGAAATGTCTACTTGCTTAAGTATAATTTCAGCTTTCTGGTTCTGCAGGTGTGACGCAGTCCAACAGGAAATCTGTGTGTTACTCTGCATATTTCCCATAAGCTCCTCTCTTCGGAGTTGCAGACGCGTCCGTCTTCCATGTTTTCTCCTGTTAACATTCCAGTAATTTCCGAAAGACAGGCTTGAAAGAGGATTTAGCGTGATTTATGCAGTACATGCTGGGAGGATGTAATTGAGCTTTCTTGCAGTTCACTACTCCTCTAAATACCCTGTCACAGGGGCAATGCTAAGCTGGCTTGCAGTAGATTGCTTTGCACTACCTTAATCAGCATAACAGCCCAGTATAGCGTCTTCCCCTCGCCAATGAGGACATATAGAACCTGACTTCACTATACGCCGTTACTGCAGTGGCACCTCCAGCTGTGATTCTGGTAATTACGCCTGTATGGGATCTTGATTTTGAAGGTCAAATCAGAGGAAAATGTGTTCAGAAATTTAGACTGTAGTTATTTCAAGAGCAAATTTTTTTCTACATCCATAAAAGGAAAATGCTCAAGCCAGAAAAATGATCTGAAGCGAACAATAGATTAGTTGTTGCTCAGGTTTGTGGGTGCTTTAGAAAACCAGTTTTGAATTCTTTTTTTTGTTTCGTGACAAGGCTCCCCTTTTTATGTATTTTTTTTTTACACATTTGGATCACAGATTGTACCTGGGGGAGCAAATGCCACAATAAACGTCTCTTATGCCGTTTCATGTTCAGAAAGTTTCAGAAGAGTTAATATTGTCAGGTCTTTTAGGGTCTCAAAAGATGCAGTGCGTGTGTGTGTGTGTGTGTGTGTGTGTGTGTGTGTGTGTGTGTGTGTGTGTGCTGGGACCTCTTGGGAGAGATAAGGCACCCTTTTCTTAAGAACATTTCTTTCATGTGTTTGAAAGTTTTCAGGCCTTGTCTCTTTTTGTATGTTCCGTTGAATATTTATGCAAAAACAAGAAGCTTTTAGTTGACATCGTGCATCAAGGAACAAATAAAAAGTTGCCAAATACAGTATACGAATCCCTCCATCACGCCGACGCAAATATTTGATTCAGACATCTCACTCAGAACATGCAGCTTTAACACAAAGAGTGGATTTTGTATGAACTTGCAATATTTTATTCAAGGTGGATGGATAAGACTCGGTACTTCATGGTTAAGTGGTTGTATTTCTTTTGGGTAGAGAGTAGAATTTACCCAGAATCCCTAGCTCTGAAGGAGTAGAGTGAGTCTGTGGCAATAATGCTGTAGCTCGTCAGATGCACAGAGATGATCCAAGGCAGGGACATTATATCCCGACTAAGCCCTCAGTAACCCCCCTCCTCCCTGGCTTGTCAAGAGGAGCCAGACGAAAGATATGCAACAAGGAATTATGTTGTAGACTTGATTGAAAAGACCCTATGTTTCCACAGATCGCCAGCCAAGGAGCACGTCTTGTTTAGCATGAGTCAGTAGGACGTCTGTTTAATAATGTGAGGGGATGGAAAAACCCAGTTAACCCAGATGCAGTTTTGCATCCAAAATCACATCCCTTCTTCTCAGTTCAATTGCTCAGAAAGTATTCATCACAGCGAGGCAGATGGAACAACTTGACCTTTCTAACAATGGTGGAGTTTGGTCTGTGCATTTATATGTTGGTGAAATATATCCTTTTTTGGATTCATTGGATTTAATATTAGTCACAAGTTAGACACAGCTCCGCTCGTAATGCTGCCTCTTGGTTGAAGTGCAACACAGAACTTAGCAAAGGGACCCAGACGAAGACGCGAGTGAGTCACAGTAATGCTGCACAAACCCTGCAGTGTGCCTTTTTGACTTTGTTGGGTTTTTTGTGTTGTTGTTTTTTTTAAGGAGACTTGCATAACTCTCCTTCAGCCACAGAGCTCCATGTCAGTTTTGAGGACACTGAATATATATCGGAATAATTTGCCATGCAACTTTTGCATAATTACCTGCTCTGCTTAAAAAACAAAATTACAAGCGTATATATAATTAAAAAAAAAAAATCAAGTGTGATTATGGCACTGAAGCTAGCAAACATTTCACAGTCAAAGGTCTTTAGCTGCACATGTGAGAGGAGGAATGGTGAAGTTTTAACCAGGAGGACAACAGGCTGGGTGAATTATGTGATTTAAGGCTGTGTTGTCCTCAGTACCATCTGTAATTTCTGTTGCTTCTCTGATTTCTGGTCGTTTTTCTCCTTGAAATTTATGATATCTTTCTGTTCTAATAATAATAATAATAATAATAATAGCAATAATAGTAATGATAATAATACTAATACGAATACTACTACTACTACTACTACTACTACTAATAATAATAATAAAGACCTTTGCAAGCTCAAATAAATAATAACGTGTTTCGTTTTGTGTTTCACCGAGTAATCTACACAGTTCCTAAAATACATGTATATATATATATGTGTGTGTGTGTGTGTGTGTGTGTGTGTGTAACCCTACTATCAGAATTTTATGGGGAAATTCATGTTAAAGCCTGAATGTTCTGAAAAATGTAATCTTTTTTTTGCCGCAGGATACAAAGGCAAAGTACAAGTACTATCAGTGGAAGATCTGGATATTTTCGACTGCTCTGATAGGAAAAGGAAAAAAAAAAAAAAAAAGGACAGGACACACCGTATGTAGACATCCCTCATAATAAACAAGATACGAGCTTAAAAGCAAGAGTAGTGAATTTACGCTGAAAAACGCCTCGGGCACGCAGAGTTAAATTTAACATTTTAAGTGGCTTCGCTTTGTAATGATTTACAACAGGTTTCCTGAGGTCAATAGCCTTCTGTATTATGGATAGTACAATGCTGTAAATTACCTGCCAATAAGAGCTATACATATATACATGAGCCTCAGTCTCTCTTCAATACTGCACCCTTCAGACTTGATAATACTGCAAACCATAATATAGTTTTTATTGCTTTCTTGGCTTCACCGTCGGGGATTTCTCCATCTGACTTAACATGTGAACGGAATATATACATAACTTCAGGGTTATTTTCCTGTATTTACACTGACAAACACATGGGACTTTTCTTCAAGTGAGGAAATCATGTTTAGCGCCAGATGGTATATTAGGAATCGATTTCTGGCAGGTTTTCATACATGTTTGTGTTTTTGCTTTCCGTTCTGGCACGTGTTCGCCGTTGACAGGTTTCCACTGCTGTTTAGTCTTGGGATTCACATCTAACTCCGCTACTGACTCCCTCAAAGACTTTTAAGAGTGCAGTTAGTATTCCACATAATTGGTCATTAAACATTTACTGGAATTGTTTTAGCTCTCACATGTATCATTGCTCTTTGAAGTATTTCATCGGAAAAATTAAAGAATCATTTAGAAATGGTAATTAGTTTTTTTCTTTTCCCCTCTCACATTTGTTTACTCTGATTCCCTGTTGAATTTGTATTTTTTTCTGACCTGCAGTTTTTCCTTTGCTTCAAGCAGTTATTAAAGAAAGAAAATATTGTAATGGTCCATTTTAATTGGTCTCCAGGGATTGGGTTTGTAATGCCAGCCCACCCTCAAGTTTGAAGAGTGTTTCACTGCTATAATATTGTTTTTCTTGTGGAACAGTTGGTAATGATTATTAGAGCTCTACTTACCACTACTTATCACAGCAGGCTGTGTAGATTGAACGCGATGCGACCGTTACGTGACAGTGAATCCACGCTGCGTTATGTCGAGTCCCTTTGGCCTCGTTGACTGCAAAATTCAGGAAAGAAATTCTTCAAGGACTTCTTCAAGCGAACTTTCGTTTGTATTTTTCTTTCTTTTTTTTTTAAGAGTTGGACCTTCACTTTCACTGTATTATTTTGCTCCTCACATATGTCACAGCTGTATTTGTCCATCTTAAAAATTGATGTTTGGGTTATTATTAAGGACTCTGAAAATCTATTTAACAGGCGAGCAGTGGCATTGGAATCCACCGAGGACAATCTTGCTCTTTGATGATTGTGTGCAACAACAGCAACACAAAACACGATTTGGTAAAGGTTTCCCGTGAATGCTCATCCTATTACATCCATTTCCCTTTTGAACAGGCAACAAATATAAAAGAAGCCAATGTTTACAATTCAGTTCTGGAAAATGAGTAAAGACCGTCCTTAAGTTAATTCTGCAGTGATGCCCCATTGTCCTGCAGCTGCCGCGGAGAGGATGAGAATCTATTTAGTGCAAGTGAAGGTTTTGCTCTATCAATACAAGAGAGTCATTGTTTCAATTATATCCATGTAATTACATCTATAAATTGTAATGTGTTTGTGGGCAAGCATCGGTGTGACTGTGTGTGTGATATGCCCTGTTATGTGAGCAGAAACCTATTAAAAGAAAATGAAAGGGAGAGTATTTTTGTAATCACCCAGGTGACAAGCTGGGATCTCTGCTCTCCCGGCTGACGGATATTCTGACGCTGACCACAGCGGCAATTAGTCATTCATGTAGGGAGATAAAAGGTGAATCTGGAAAGCATGTAGTGCTGGGAGTTCGGCGGAGCAGATTTCACCACGGCACAGACACACGCATTAGTTGCAAATCCTCTTTATTCTCCCATAAATCCCCATGGCTGCACACATCCTGTCAGGACAGCGGTGTGGGCATGTCGGCACTCCCAGATCGAGCTGTGAGTACAGCTGTGCTGATGGTATGGACAACATCCACATTACTGACATAATCAAATTCTACTTACTTCAAGTGGGAGGCGGCAAAAGCTGCTTCAATAACATCATCTGTCAGGTTGACTTTTTTTCTATTCTAAGCACCTTGCTGCACAGTGTGTGTGTGTGTGTGTGTGTGTGTGTGTGTGTGTGTGTGTTGTACATGGATGTGCAGAGGGACTCACTCTTGATCCCAGCTATCTGAGCAAGTGATTTCAACTCATCTGCACAGGAGGAACGACAGCTCAATTCTGTTGACTTTGGGTCATCAGACGTCTTTTATTTATTTTAGATGACTGTTAGTCTTGATTTTATTCACTCTAGGTCTGCTTCTACGTCCGTCTCACTCCACACAGCTGAAGGCATCAGGTATGAGCCAATCAATCAGACACAGAGGACCGTGGGCGGGTCTTGTGGGGTCACACCCAGTAGGCCTGACCATCTCCTCTTGGGTTTGAACCCAACCAATATGTTCTGACTTACAGGGGTAAATGGTTGTATTTCGCCCTGTGCCGATGACATCACCACTGGGTGGATCACATGAGTTGAAAACGGAGCATGATAGAGACAGATCCTTCCGGTCTGGAGCTTCCAGTTCCGTGTCCTACAGCGCGAGCATTAATGTTAGGGGTGCTAGCCTCGCCTCTCACAATTCTAGCATCGATAATAGCATGGTGATGGTGGGGAAAACCCACACACTCATGCACACACACACATATACGGGGAACTTGTGACACAGGAGGGATGTTAACCAGTGAGCCACCATGCAGCTTACAAATAAATGAAGATGATCCAATAAAAAGTGATTAGTTCAAGATTATTTCTTCATTTGAGCTTAATATGCGTCCCTGGGCAAATGCAGGTAGTACACAAAATAACATGAAAAGATAATGTGGAAGTTAGCATCCACTGAAGGTGTGACTTGTGCTGCGCTAAACCATAAAACATTTTATTGTACGAGGCTCACATGAAGTGTGTGCTCCAGTGATTTATCACTGCACTCCCATGAGGTCGAGGGACTCCGACATGTTTGTAGTTGGCTGCAGCTCAGCGGGGAGAGTGTGTTTGTCCGGTAATCGCAGGGTTGGCTGTTGCCTGGAGTTTCCTGTCCTCATGTGTAAGTGTCTTTCAGCCAAACCCCCATGACCTCCATCTCTCCCGTTGGTAAGGTCAGTGTATGGTCATTCTCTATCACTGGTGTGTGTGTGTGTGTGCGTGTGTGTGTGTGTGTTGTGTATGAGAGAGAGAGAGAGAGAGAGAGAGAGATGCTAATAGTCCCCCCCAGTTACTGTCAGACTTGTGCAACCAGCATACTATGGCCTTTTTTTAAAATAAAGGGTTTTTTTTTGTTTTTTTTCTCCTCCAAGTCTGAAGGAAAGACTGGAATGTTGGGGAGAGAAAGAAGCTGACAGACAAGAATTATTTACATTTGTGAAGTACATTTACAATATATTGTTTCAGAAAATACACTCACATTCAGGATAAAATGAGATGTCAACATGTATTTGACATTCTGTAGCTTCCATTATTAAAAATGTTCAAGCTCATTTCCACCTGAACAGAAATGTCCCTCCTTTTTCCAGTTATTTAAAGAACTACAGGATAGAGCATTAGCTAGCATGTTAACTTAGCGAAAAAATAGGCTGTTTCTTTTTTATACTTGCAACACAAAGCTGGACTCTCTGCACTCTGTTAGGGCACCACCGGGCAGTGTTTCTTTCAGAGAGGCACTTAGTAAAAGGGAACTTTTAAAGTACTGTGGATTTTGGCTGCTGCGAATGCCCATTTTTGAATAAGTGGAATAAAAGATACATGAACGTGGAACACACAAGGAACAAGAAAGAACTTTTTTGGTGCATTTTGTGGACCATCAAACATTGGCTACACATCCACGTCCGATTGCACCACCCCGTCCCAACCCCTGACTACAACCTGATTTGCTTTTAAACATTAATGGTTTCTCAATGACGGAGAGTTGGAAAGGTGGATTTCTTTTAGTATTCTTTTTCTAGACTTCCCTACCTGGACAAAGGTGCTCTTTGCAGTAACGTGCAACTATGAGGGTAAACAAAAGAAAATGTCCGAGGCAGTTAAGAGTCTAATCATAAAACTGGTATTTGAGCAGGAAGCCTTCGCCAGGTTGTTGAGGAGTCACCTGATTACCTCCTGTGCTTTCATCAGCGTTACAACAGCAACTAGAGGCTCTTTACCGCCGACATTTGAAGCACTTGCTGGCTGATTTTGTTTCTTGTGAGATGATGATGTTTCCATTATTATTACCTCAGTATGTATGACAAATCCAAACAAGACAGCAGCAGAGGCCAAGGCTATCCTGACTCTCATACAACACTGCAGCCCGAGTTTGTTTGAGGCTCCTGCTTGCTTCATACATGTCAGACTCTATTTTTGTCCTTTCAAGAAAAACAACTAAACAAGCAAGTTATGAAAATGGCCTCTATTTAAGGTAAGGTGGCCTGCTTTCTGAAATCAAAACCAGTGCCTTTCCATTTCGGCAATCAGAAATCATTAAATATTGTCATTATGAATTTGTTATTTTGTTATCATTCCTGGCAAACTCAGTCTGATGTTTTGTATTTTGTATTTCAAGGTTATGTTTTATTCTTTTGTTTGTTCTAATTTTTTTTGTCAGAAAGAAGAAGTCTGAAGAAAAGAGAGCTGCAAAGTCAGTCAGCAAGCAAATTTAGTCGCCAGCCAGGAAATGTAAAAACTGCTCGGGCTCCCTCCTTACATCAACATCAGCCAGGTCGGCGAAAATCACAGCCGCAGCATCTTACATAGTCGTTGCGTGCAGACTAGAACAACAGTCGTTATGGTAACAGGTTGTGCTGCTGTTGATGTCAAGAGGAAGCATCGACACAAAACCACGACGGTCCTCACAGAGGCCGGGTCCACCCACAGTACTCGTGTGGACTGCTGTTCACTTCTTGTTTTCAGCCTTGACTCAAAGCTGTGTTTGAAAAACCCAAAAGTGCCTATTTGAACCCAAACCACGATTTTTCTCTGACCCACAACAACCCTAACCAGATTTCCCAACCTTGATTTTTTTTTTTTTTACCGAGGAGTTAAAAGAAGCGCGCGTGTGTGTCGTGTCAGAGGGTCAGAACGGTGTCACGTGTCCGTTTGGGTTGGAGGACTTTTGAGTGAATAACACGAGCTGAGATTTCTTCTCTTCCCATCATGACCCTGATGAGGGGCTATTTTTGCTCCACAGCCACTACATAGTAAAGAGCATTTACATTACTGTATATTATGAATAAACGCAGTTCACCACTGCGAAAGTTGTTCCTGAAAGAGTCAAATAAGTCACATTGCTTTCCCGGAATCATCGGTACATTAATTAGCGCTCCACCGCCAGCATTAATTGTCACAGTTGGAGTATATTTCTCTGTGACCCCCCCCCCACACACACACACACACACACACACACACACACACACACACAAAACTTCATACAGACTATGACTCCTAATGAGTGCTGACCTTTATGTTTCAAATGATCTACAATACACTTTAGACCTCAGTATAGTATGATGTAATGTAAAATGCCTCATATATTCCTTATAGGGTAACAGGCCCCTGGCAACATCATGGAAATGAGCAGAGCTGCTCTTTATTTCACAGCTACTCCTGTCAGACAGAGTGGACTGCAGGTATTGCCGGTATTCCCCCGTCACAAATAAAGGACCGACGAACAGCAAACCCCTGTAAAGTACCGAGCATAATGTTAGCAGCCTAATGTGCAACCAACCATAACAGTTGATGCTTATGGGATTTTTTTTATTTTTTTCAGTTTTTCCTCTCACATACATTCTGGGTGCGTCCACCTGGTGGACTTTTTCTACCTCTTAAATAAAACTGTGAAGAGGCGGGTGAGACCTCGCATGTTTCCCCGAGGATGTGTCAAACGAGAGACAGCGGGGACCAAGGTGAGGGCAGGGAGGTGTAGAGGTGAGGGAGGGGAGGAGACAGGATTGTGCACAGGCCATTTAGTGGGTGTATGTTAATTAACTCGGAGCATGGACCGTTTGCCGTCCTGAGGGAATGAGCTGTGCAATCTGACATCCCTGATACAGTAAACAAGCCGGCCCTTGCGCATCCCTGCTTCACACACAGCCGCGGCTTGCTGCCCTCAACTGTGGGGAAAAACTTCCCAACAAAACTTCTCATTAATTAGATTCATCGCAGTTCCAACATCCAAAAGTGTATTCGTTGTAAGGACGGCGTTGTTCTTGGACAAGATGTGAATATGTCACTTGTCTTGGACCCCTCAACTCAACCAATTACACCCGCGCAGTGCTGAGAAAGTCTGCACTCTCCGCTCGTCTTTTATCAAAATCATTCAAGTTCAGAGCATGACTAGTGAGATTGATGGAAAATTGAGCTGCTCTCTCATGCAGCAAAGAACAGTGCAGCCATTCCCTCACCCGCCACTCCTCCATCAGCCCAAATGTGCACAGATATAGACTATTGATAAATGCCTCTGAACTATTCTGAGCCTGGAAATTTAAAGGCTTCAAATTTTGCCTTGTTCTATTGTGGTGCTGCGGATAAATCTGGCTAAATGCTCGACAGTGATGCCGTGTGACACCTGAGGCAGCCACATATTTCTGTGCATGTGGACAATTTATCTCCAGACTTGTGTCTATTTCTGATGATTGAGCTCTATAACTTCCAGAAATGGCCTCTTAAATCGCAATGTGTTTTATTGTGTGTGAATTCTCGCTGAAATTGCAGACGGTGTCTACTGTTTCATGGTGTAATAACTGTCTTGAAACATTTTTCAACATCGCTCACTCAAGAGGTTCAAGCAGCCATTCCTGCTAGGTGACAAAGGAAACATATTGAGCCGTGTTCAACAGTATGAAAACATGAACATATGGTTCATCACTTAGACCAGGACGTCCAAATTGCCACTCTGGCACCTGATCACATTATGACGAGAACATTTAAAAAGCATTTTTACCTCCCAACGGAGACTAAAATATATATTGTTTAAGAGTATTTCAATTTTTTTTTTTAAATAAGTCATTTAAATATGTCTTGCTTTGGGCAGCCCTGATTAAGACAAAGATAAGCTAGTTTCATTTTGACATGTTCCTGTCGCTGCTAAGTGTCCTTCTCATGTTCCTCTTATTTACCCTACAGACATTAACGCGGTATTGATCTTTTCAACTTACTCTTCGCAAAGGAAAAACAAAAAAAAAGAATATTTCCCAGCTTATTTTATGGGTAATGTTTCGTCTGAATGGTTTCATGCACAGTGGGTCTGCATATAAATCTGTGAAGGAAATTAGAGCAGAAAAATCTAACTTTTTTTTTTTTTTTTAGAAAGAAAATGGTCTCGTTTCACATATTAGCAACTGTAAATATTGGTAGTGGCGTGCAGCATCTGTCAGGAAGTAAGGAAATGCTTTAATAGCCTATATGTGGGCTCCTTAGTTACAAAAGTGAAGCGTTTAGCATCCTCCACGGACCAACTTGTGCCACCGCATCGTCTCCTCCTCATTGGTAAACAACATTACTTGGCATTTCTCTGGGCTGCCTCTCCAAGTGTTTCCTCTCTGTGGTTAGGTTGCGCTAAAATGCTTACAGAGAAAACAAACCAATTTTGTTTATTTTGGCAGCCTAATAATGTAATGGCTTGACATGAGGCTCACAGCTGTGTGGTGAGGCATTAGCTTTGTGACTGGCTGAGAGAGTTTACCGATCATGAAATTATATATGGTTATTTTCCTGTTTTCAGACTCCAGAGCTGGTGAGGGGGCACCGCAGAAAATTGACCATGCTGTCATCGGAGGAGTGGTTGCCGTGGTGATGTTTGCCATCCTCTGTGCACTCATTGTTCTTGGTCGATACTTTGCCAGACACAAAGGTAAAGTGCTGGCAGTGCAATCATACTTGATCATGAACACATCTCAGAGTTCAAGTGTTTTCTGTTGCAAGTGGAGTGCAATAGGATTGAAGTGCACAAGAGTGTGTGTGGCTAATTTGTCTCTACTCCTGTGCAGGTACTTACTTCACACACGAAGCTAAAGGGGCAGACGACGCAGCTGATGCAGACACGGCCATCATCAATGCAGAGGGGGGACACAACAACACAGACGAGAAGAAGGAGTACTATATCTAAACTGGACAGGCCAGGAGAGACGGGTGGGAATGCTGGTGGTGGTGGTGGTGGTGGTGGTGGTGGTGGTGGTGGTGGTATGGGAGTATTATGTTTAAACTCTGTTTGGTTACGAAAAGGCTTGTTGGCAGGGGAGGGCAAGATTTTAATAGAAGAAAGAAAAGAGGACTAGAAGAGGCGTTGCTGAGTCTCCTGTCCGACCCTTCCTGGACTGCTGGGGCCTATTCTGTACAGTTCAATTATTTTACAGACAATTTTGTGCCTTGTTCTATTTCTTTTGTTTAATTTGATGGGTTCCCCCCCCCCCTCCCCCCACATGCTTGTTGGATTGGATATTTTCGCCATGTACTCCAACTGATCGTTTGTTGCATTTGGCTTACAGAGAAGATTAAATGGGCCTGTTGTTTGTCTGTGTGTGTGTGTGTGTTGCAGCTAGCTTTTTAGCTCGAGAGTCTCTGTGCACTATAGGAGCCAACTCATCCACACTTTTTCTTGAGTAATCTCCAGAGTTCAGTGACTGGAACACGGTGTCAACACATTTATCCCCGCCGGGTCAAAGTCCAACTGTCCCTGCAATTTCATCACATGGCAGCCTCATATGCAGGTCTGATTAGTTGTGACGTTTCATGTATTTCAGCACAGATTCCACTCAAACCCAAGGTCAGGTTCACTGTGTGAATTAACAATGTAACAAATGTGAGTAATCATGCTCATTGTAGAATGTATTTGTCCCTGAAAGTCAAGTAGAACAGCTAAGTACTGTTTCATACCGAGCTGCCAGGTACACCCGAATCTGCATTGATTCTAAGAAAACACTTTCCAGTTAGTAGATGTGAGGTCAGTTTAGTAAATGTGTTGGCTATTGTAGAGTGCAGTGTAAGGCACCATGACAGTTGTGCGACCTGATACAAAAAAAACAACTTCCACAGAGAAAAGCAAAAACTGTCTCCTTCTTCCTCTTTCTTTTTTTTTTTTTACAGCTGTATACCAGGATTTTCTGACTACAAGGACAGCAGCGTTATCTATTATCCTTATCTGAGATCATCTTTTTGTTATTCTCATTAGCCGAACATCTGCGCACAATGAAAATTTGACGGGAAAAGTTCGATGTTTTGCGGATCACCGGTTAGATTGATTAGAAGATCGATACCATTTGTGGATTAAATATGAAGCAGACAGACAGGAGACGTTTAGTTTAGCTTTGATTAGATTAGATTAGATTGGCAGAAGGACTGTGTTTGGAATCATTTACCAAAGTTCTGTTACCAGACGTTGGGCATTACTGCGTCTGACGGAAAGTAATGATCTCACGGTGCATTCACAGAAAACTTCTAGTTTACACAGAATAATATTACGAGCGCAGGCAAAAATGCAGCCGGTCCTGCAGCACTCAAAGTGAAATGTATTTCTCGTCTCCTCCAACCGATTTTTTTTTCCCAGAGAATTATGACTTGTAATAATGATGGACTGCATCCTTCCAAACTTTCTGAACTCAGTCACACAATCTTTATAAGCCTCTCAACCAATGTGCGCTTGGCATTGCCTTCCCCCTCACACAAAGTTACTTTCCTCTATCGTAGCGGAACGAGCTCCAACTATTATTAAAGCAGGGTCATCCTTTTCTATCGTCAAGAATCTCTTGAAGACTCACATCTTCCAAGGGTTTTGTCTCCTAACACCTCTAAAAACCCTGACATATCTAACCTGCTGTGCACTTCTTCAAATGACCTCCTCACACTTTTTGAATTTCTTTAGTATTTTCATTTCAAGGTCTACTACTGTGAGGAAGTGAGAGTGTTTTTCCCTCACTTGTAGGTTGATTTGGATTCAAGTGTCCGCCCTCGTGAGTAAATGCAATTGTTTAAAGAAATAACGTTTTTATTTTGAAGCTTCGTTGCGGCTCATCAGTGCGTTCTTATAAGAAGCTCGGCTTGTTGCCTGTCCCTGTTTACTGTCTTTATGCTAAGCTAAGCTAACTGGATCCTGGCTTCATATTTACTTTACACACAGGGGAGTGGTATCAGTCTTCTTGTTTTAACGCATATGCATGTTTCCCAAAATATCAATTCGCTCTTGAAAGAAATTCACCTTTGTCTCATGTGATGTTTTTTTTTATATTTCCAATGCTCTTATTTAAGAGATGGATGGACCAAACACGTCATCAAATGTTGACTCTCCAACATTGATTTTAGGGCCAGAATTTAATTGTAGCACCTCAAAGAGCAAGCAGCCCCGCAGCATTGATCATCAATATTGAGACTGATCATTTGTTAGATACGTACAGTCGACGACTGCTGAGTCTGCTCTCAGTCCAAACATGAATGTCTTACCACCCACATGGTCAACCCTGGACCAAATATGATAACCGTGTGTGTTTGTATGTGTACAGGATTGTTTACTTGTGTACAAAAAAAGACTGAAAATACACTTTGCAGACTGCTGCACGTTGAAAAGTAGCTTTCTTTTATTTATCAGTTTAGAATATTGACTGTTGGATTGAAATGTTGCAAGGAATTTAGTTGGTGTACTTTCCAAGGTTTTTTTGTTCGATACAGAAAGGAGGAGAGAATGTTGCCATTTCACTGGCAAAGTTTCTATCAGTCTTGTATATGGTTTCAAGGTATGTGTGTGTGTGTGTGTGTGTGTGTGTGTGTGTGTGTGTGTGTGTGTGTGTGTGTGTGTGTGATTGTGAGGGTGTGGGTCTGTGTGAATACCCATAACACATGAAAAAAAAATCTTTTTTCCCGGCTTAGAAATCCTTGCTACAATGTACGACTCTTTTGCCCTCGCCCATAAATAGGTAAAAAGACATTCAATCACTGCAAGCATGAATCAGTTGTATTTCCTTGCTGTCTGTAAGGACATTTTACCTTTGGGTGGCCTTTGATAACTTGTAAGGCCAACAGCACTTCCAAGTTATCAAAGATTTTTGCAGAGTTTTAGAATTGGTTTGGGAAAGATCATTTTCCTTCTGTCGCCCTGCAGCCTCAAACCTTCACTGAGGAGCCATCCACTCTTTCTGTTTTTTTTCCACCAATGCAAATCAGATTAGCAGAGAGAGAGAGAGAGAGAGAGAGAGAGAGAGAGGGAGGGAGAGAGAGAGAGCGCCACTGTGCATGCTTCTGACTCAGCTAGAGGAGAACAAAAAAAACCTGTTTGGAAATTAGGGAGTGATTCAATTTTATTGCCTGAATTAAAAATTTTAAAAAAAGAAAAAGAAAAAAAACAGAAAAAATTTCATGGTATTATAAAAAGGATAACCACTGCCTTAAACCCACCTCTTGATGCTTATAAAGGAAAAGACTGAAGGACTTCATTTAGTGCCTTCTTTGATTTTGAGGCATATGGTTAGTATGTGCAGTATCCTCATGTACACTTTACAGTATATCTTGTATATTTCTGTAATGGCCAATACCAGTTGTCTGTATTTACACACCATGGACTTCCATTATGACCTGGAGCATAACGAGCTGGAACGATGTGGTTAAATAAGAACAAAAAAACAAAAAACACACACACACTCAACAAAAAAAAAAAGGTATTTCTTGGTTAATCAGGGTGGTGCCAGGGATGCCAGGATGGAGTATTTATTGTCTGGATGAGTGAACAGGTTTTACACCAGAATCTCACTTGGGTCATGATTATTTAAGTTGTATTCTTTATTGACATATATTTAAGGGAAAGGCTCACTCTTAACGTTGTAACCTAAATTAATTACAGTCAGATTTTCTGTTTGTTAAGGTTTTTTTGTTTTTGTTTTTTGTTTTTTTTGTGTCATGGAAATCTGCACGGTTCTATTCGGGGGTTTGACATCAATTTAAGAAAGTGACTGCTGCTTTTAGTCAAAGAACATCAAAGATTGTGAGCATCAATTTAATCTTGTTTGTTGTTTTTTTTAATACTTGATATTTAGAATATTTTGTTTTCACTCTCTCAGGTTCATGAGTGTTAATAGTTGTGTTTTTTGCATCTCAGGTAGTATGCAAACTTACGGCCCCGAGTATATACTGTAGTACCACACACACACAGCTATTCGAAAAAAAAAAAAAGTGAAGAATTCACGAGATGTACATGTTTTTCTCAGTTGTACATGTTTATGTGTTCTTAATATGGTGCACTGTTCTGGTAAACGTTAATATTATTTTGCATAGACCTAGTCCACAGAGAAAGAAAACTAGATTTGTTAAGCAGACGAATATTCTGTACAGTCAGTGTCAAGAAAAACACAACGATGATCATTAAACCCACTTTGCTCATACAGTATTGGTTATTTAGTAGGATGTGACGGTCCGTCGGGCATCTGTTCGCATTCAGTCAATTCTTGCATACATGGTCATTGATGAAAAGATGGTGTATTTACTGTGACATGAAGTTTTTCTGAATGATCTGTAACATGTCTTGGATATTTAAAACCTGGGGAGAGACGGGGGGGAGGGAGGGGACTGGGATTTGTTGTTTTATTACCCCAAAAATGGTTGTTTTTGTTGTTGGATTTTAAATTTCTCTCCGCGCCCAGGTGACTCTTTTCTTTTGTGTAGTGAAGAATTTGTTTCTCATATGACCATGCATATTTTGTATTGGTTCACCAACATTTTTACAAAAGAAAAAAAAAAAATCAGAACAGTACTTGTCTTAATAAAAAGATATCAATGTTTAAAGGTGCATGTTGTTGTGACTTGATCAAAAACTTTGTCGTGCTGTCCCACTCGGAGCCTGCGGAATTTATTAACTGGTTGTCAAAATCCTCCCGGCCTCCTTTAAACATGCTGAATACATAAGCAGGTTTGAACCTGCTCACTTCATCCTGATACTTGTCAAACTCCCAAAGAAGAAAGAAAAAGACTGCAGCGATGTGGTTTGGGTGCGCGGAGGAAGCGGCAATCTGAGCTCCCCCATCAGTGACTGACACGTTCACTGTAGTACGGATAGAGCGGCGAGACATGTTTTAAATGACACTGTGACTGACACTGACAGGCTCAGGGGCTCCTGTTAGGGATTCTGGCTGTACACATGGATGTGATTTGACAAATTGATGGGCATTTTCAGGAACAGGAGCTAATTCATAACCATAAGCTATTCTGTCATCATAATTCTGTCAGTGCCACCGTTTCCCCATTACTTGAAGTGATCCATGCCAGGTAAAGGTCAATAACATTATTCAAACTTTAATGGGAATACGTTAACCTCAGAAACCCGCCACTCTCCTCCTTTACTCATGCCGCCATTGAAATTTAATACTCCCCTCCAGGAACATTAAATACCTGGACATTGATTATTTTGGAAACATGACAGGTTGAATTTTCGACATTTATTTTCCCCGGAGATAAAATCTTGAAATAAAACCGCCGGAATTCAAAAGCAGCGATGACGAGCGGTGTCAGTGCATTTGGAATCCATGGCTGCGGGAGGGTGACGTTTCAGTTAGGTGCTACTAATTCCATTTAAATGTTTAATTTTAATTTGAATGACATGTTTAAGTGTAATTAGCACAATGGGGGAAGTTGTGAGGGAACAAATGTCTGAGCATGGCTTGTTTAGTTGCCTAATTGGTTGATTGAGATTGATGGCATGTAGCAATTGGCTTGACTGAGGTATAATTAAATGATGTGGAAATAAATAGCTGGTGAACAAAGCTCTGTCTGCACGCGTATCTCCCTCTATAGCTCCTGTTTAGCTCCAACACGAGGACTTGCATGATGCTGGCTTACATATTTATTGGAAAATCAACCGGAGAACAAATCCCTGTTGTTTCAAACGTTTTTATTTCCGAGAGCAGCTCAAGTCCTCTCTTGTGCTGCTATTTTTCTACTGGGCATGAAAAAGCTTTAAACAGCTGACAGAAATGTTGTTTTTTTTTTTTGTAAATAACTTTTATAATGCTTTGGATCAGTTTTCACAACAGTTTCAAATGGCAACTCTGAATATGGAAGAGGAAAAAAAAAAAAAGTGGCTCTGTCTGTTTTGCAGTCCGTATTTAATTTCCTGCTATGTTTCGCACATTAAAACCCTAAAGAAGTTAAATTGTTGCAAGAAAAGACATGAAAACCACACAGAATCCAGCAAAGTGATGCCATGCAAAGAATGGGTTTGCAGAAAACATCGTCTGACGGTTGCAGGATCTTCAAAGTGTGCGCTATATATATAACAACACTGTTCTGGGGGAAAATGTCAAGTCACCCCCCCCCCCCCCCCCCTCATGAAGCTACAGTAGATTAGCTAGTTGTTTCAAACAATGATGAAGGACAAGCACCTGAAGCCCGTGATAACCACAACACAATTATCTCTGACTGCTACAATATGACCCAGAGAAATCTGCATTAATTAAAGAATATACCAGAAGCCTGTTAATCCTCTATGAAAGTGTCAGGGAGAAGCGACTTGTGTTTGTGAGGTGATTAACTCGAATCACGTGAAAGATGCTGTGAACGGCACTGTGGGCTTTAATGTCAGTGCTGTTACTGCTTGATGTTTAATACTCTGATGCTTAATCAGAGACTGATGTTTACCAGAGGGAGAAAATGTGCTGGATGTTGATGCGGACGTTTTAGGTGTAATTAATTTGGAAGAGAATTGAAAAAGAAAATACCCCCCCCCCCCCAGTAAAAAAAAAAGGTTAAAGACAGAAAATATGTAATTATCTGCTGAGCCTAATCTCCAACCAGCATCCTCTGAAGTGCCCTCAACCAAATCTCAAGGTGACTCCGTTTCTGCAGAAGAGAAGTTTTCTTTGCCAATTTCACATTGATGTTCCGCTTCGTCACCACCCCACAGATACAAAAGGCACGGCAGACATTTCCCAATCTCCTCCTCTTATCTTTTACTCTGCTACGACTGTTCATAATCTTTATATCATATTTAGCATTGTTGATGCATAATTAATTTCCATTTAAACTCGATTTTTAATTTGAAACACTTAGATAGCTGATTATCTTTTACCAGTAATGATATTGTGGCACTACAAGTTTATTTAGACATCCAGCTTCTTTCCGATACACTGCCAACCCCTTCATGGATGTGTGTGTGTGTGTGTGTGTGTGTGTGTGTGTGTGTGTGTGTGTGTGTGTGTGTGTGTGTGTGTGTGTGTGTGTGTGTGTTTCAGTTGTCACCAAATGAAAGTGTTCTATTTTTGTGGGACAGCCTGTTAAAGTCTGAAAAAACGTCTGTACACAGCCTTGAAGTCGGTGACAGGAAGCCTTAGTGAGCCAGTGAGTTGCTGCAGGAACAGTGCCACCTCAATAATTTATCACTTCGAGTCTATTCTCACTTATTAAATTAATTAGTTAGGTAATTAAAAGTTACATGTTTTAATTAAATTGGCATTGAATTCAAGCACAGGGCCTCCACCTGGAAAGAAAAGCATCATGGGATAAAGTTCATCAGCTTGAATGAGCTTAAATTTAATTCCATTTGGGAAGATGTGGATAAGTTGAAAAATTGTCTCTTTCATGGTCTGCAGACGTGGCAGACTTTGCAAAAGTGAGCTGCAAAGTAAAACACAGCAGATTAGGAAGACTTGACGTTGTTTCTTTTGTTGAGCCGTGCCGGAGATCTGGTGTTGCCTCGGTGAAGCAAGGCTGAGCAGATGCGGTTGGCCTGCCCGCTCACCTCCGCACAACGACAGGAGAAAAAGCCACCAAAAGGGGATGCACGCCGAGCCTGAGATGTCTCGAGTAACCAGTGGCCATGTTGCTGAGATGACAACAAAAGAAAACCCGGCTAGTAAAAACGAGGGGGGGGGGGGGGAGGGGGGTGGTGTTTGCCGAGAAGAACAAAAGAGAAAAGTTAATGAAAACAAGGCGCTTTTAGGGCGGTTAATTTGTATTTTGAAGAATTGTGTTGTACTGAGAATAATGTGTTATTTTAAGGAGTTTATTTTAGTCGAGTAATTACAGGAAACATGAGGGTGAACAACGTTCTCCAATTATGTAGATAATTACTTTGAAACACGTCATTAAATCCTTTGCATCTATTTAAGAGGAGCTACTGCTCCTCGTGAGCGAGGGTTTATCTTTGTCACGGTCGCCAGGACATTTGTTTGCGATCAGTGACTGGATGTACGTGAAGTTCTACATTATTCACCTCCAATTAAACGGCAAAAAGAAATTGTCCTTTTCAATCAAGCTTGTGACAAGTGAGCGATGACGTAATCAATATTTAATTGTATTACGTGTCACATGAGCTAAGGCTTTGTGTTCGATTTCATGTAGGGTTTGTCAGAAAAATAAGTTGCATCTGAGAATTCATCGTTTGTTGGCCCTAAGTAAATGGGAGAAGGTCAAATGCATGAATTCCACGGCACCGACAGTGTATTTAGTCGAAGGTTTTCCTCACTGACAGTAGAACGCCTCTGAATGACGACTGCGGGCCACCTGTGCTGGACGCAACGCTGGGGAGCGTCGTCCTTTCGATCTGCACAGCAACTTTGTCAGCGTGTTTGCTTTGGACTTTCATCTGCTGGTTTGACTAAGCGCTCAGTGATCCAGATGGGGGATTAAAACAAACAACCATTTTGAAAACTCACCCTCCATAGCCTCCAGTCTGTGGAATTGTTTGGCTTGTTTTTTTTTGTTTGTTTTGTTTTTTGTTTTTTGTTTTCTCCCTCTCCCCCTGCTTTCTCATTAGTAATGCCTTATAGTTTTACATTTCGCAAAATTCAAAGTCATCAAACCGTATTCAGCGCCATAGAGCCGTGCCCAAATAAACAGATGCATCATTTACAAGTAAATGTCCCGAATGGATTCACACGGCTAAAGCTCATTCAACTGGTGTTTACCTTTTGAACCAATTGTAATGCCTTGGATAATTACACTCGGCTTCTCGGGCTATTATTCATCAGTTAAAGGTCAAGAGCATTACTTGCAACACACACTGAACCTTACATTGTATGGGCCTGCATGCACACACACTTTTGGTTGCGTGGTCACTTTGATACAAGAATGTCAAATTAGAAAACAGAGCTCTAATAGGCAGCCATTACTGGCAGTGACAAGCCTTCCTGAGGTCTAATCACTTATTCAATCACTAAGCATTGTGTCTGTGCTGTCCTCCACCCCGGCACCACTGCTCTCTTTAAAGAGAAGCTGATTTCAAAAAAACATGGATACACTTCATGAATAAAATGTAAATTTTTACCCATAGACAAGGCCTAATTGGTTTTTGAAGCACTAACAAGCTTCTCTTGTTTGTGGTAATTAAATTAGAATCCTTTGTCATGTTAACTTGACAATTAAGTGAGCCGTGGATGATCGCTGTGAACTGTCTGTCTCTTATCAATACCACATCAGACAAACATAATGGAAGAGTAGAAAATGTGGAGTGCAAGTTGCTGCTAACTATATAATCAGCCGAGTATTGAAGAGATAACAAGAGAGAACCTAAACGTAGACGCTGACATGTCCTTGTTTAGCTCGTCTGCTAACTGCCAACACCGACAACAACGTGGCGGTGAGACCCAGTGGCAGAGAGTGGATCGGATTCTTCTTCAGGACATGAACAAGGAGAAGCTCACAAAAAAAGACGAAGGCACCTGCGCGCTAAAACTGCTATTTAAAGACACACGATCAGGCCTTTGCAGCGATATGGAGTGACAGACAAAAACCCACCAGCCCATGTCTGGACTGATAGTATTTCCAAATTAAGCTCCGGTAGGATTCATATCATGTAGGAAATTGTTGTTGTTGTTGAAGAAATAGCAGCACAAATGACTTCATTTTTCTTGTGAGTTATTTAAATATGCACTGCACTTTTCTATCAAGATTCATCAAAGAAACAATGAGGAAGTGTACACTCATAAAGTTCCAATAATGTTATGTAATGGAACATTAAACTGTAATGAACAACCAAAAACGCTTCTTTATGGCGCCACTAAAGTGCTGCGAAGCAGGGAAACGCAGCGACTGTCGTGTGCTGTGTTGCTCTGCAGACTGCAGCTCTGCAGCGAGATCCATCAAAGATCTGAAATTGTTCTCCAGAATATTAAAAAAAAAAAAAAAAAAAGTCTATAAAGAACAATTTCGTTCCCAAAGACTCATCTTCCCCAGTGTGTAGTGCAGCTATTATCTCGCTGCTCACCTGCCTCTGCAGAGGTGACGATCCTTTCACCTTGCACCTGCTAATGTTTGGCATCACATGCATCACACCTTCCATCCCTGCATCTGGACTGCACCAGATGTTCTTGAATAATTTCTCTTACAGGTGAAAGTTCCCGGTCTCGGCTGCTGAACTCCGCTTGCTTTACATTTCGTCATGTGTGTGCATTTTCTGCTTTGACATTTATTATTTTAGTCAAAACTCCAAGGAGGGAGCGTTCTTCCCATAAACTCATTTCTTTTACCCCCCCCCTCCCTCCCTCCCTCCCTCCTTCCCGAAAAATAAGACTTTAACCTGATGCTGAGAGGTACCGTGTCTGAAATGCATCACCGTGTTAAAAAAAAACAAACACAACGAAACAGATGGCTGTCTAGCAGGGCAACAATTCTTTCTCTGAAACGCTGAATAATACATATAATACATAATACATGCATATATTGCTATGATCCAGCGAATTCAGTAGCCTATAGAAAAGGATTGCTTTCAACATAAACCATTTTGCTTGAGGCCGTTCTCTTTCCTCTGGTCCAGTCTCCCATAAATAATTTGCCTTCAACCTTCACACGCATAAAAATTGCAACTTGTTGGTTATGAGAGAGAACAGTGAGGATGCACTTTGAATGCCAATGTGCCGATGAATAAACAATGGCTCACTGCTCCAGGAGCAATGCAGAGCTGCCAGGAGACATTGCTTTGAGTCCGCCGGCTCTCTTAATGGTTTTTACCACAAACCAAGCCTTTCACTCAGCTGTGAAAGGGAGGCTGTTTTGATCGAGAGGGGGCACTTTAATAATTCCTAACAAAGCAACAATTCCCAAGGCACACTGGACAACCTTGGACGATTTCTTCTGATTACCCTCCTGCCACTCATCTCACTCTAAACCCTGACTGAATGGACTTTCCATTGTGGAAAAATTATGAGGACCAGCCTCTCGCTCCCTTTCTGGGGGTTTCGGAATCATCCGCAGCTAAGTGTCTGACTGACAGTACTGAATCCATGTGCTTTTTGCACATTCTACACACATAATACTTAAGTTTTTACAATAAAATCTAAGATAAAGAATAACAAAAATAACAGAAAACAGAACAAACACAAAAGAGGCGATAAAAAGTCAGGATCATCTTCGGTGTTTCTGTACAGACTTGAGATGTCTGAAAGCAAATCAAAGCCTCTGATCTTCCCAGAATGCATCGGGACATTTGGCGTTTCTAAAATGCTCCAGTGCCACCTGGTGGTGAGACACTGAAGGCCTGCAAGTGCACAAAGTTGTGACTGACACGGTGGTCAGGACCCCTCCCAGGGGTCACAATAGAGAGGAGGGGTCAGCACAGTAAGAGGACAGCAACATTTTAATCCTTTTTCTTGTGGAATGGTTGAAAGAAACATCTTCAATTATTCAGACCTCGCATAAATTTCCCCTTCCCTGTAACCGGCATTAGATTATGATGAGCAGCGGCGTCAGATGTGCATCTCTGCAAATCACTGGAAAGTGAAGATTCTTGTGATTCGATGCCTTCATGAAAGGAAACCCTTGCTTTAGTCTTACATAACGAAAGCCTGATTAATATTTGTACTCCTCAGTCCTGACATCCATTGCATACAGTACTTGTAACATTGAAGTATTTCCAAGCCTGGTGCAGTACGTTACACAACAGATGTCAGAAGAAAGGCGTTATAAATCAGGCTTTGCTTCCCGTCTGAGAGACTTAAGTGAGGGCTAAAAAAATAATAAAAAAAAGAGTCCAATTTGTGTCTGACAATAAATTTGTGCAAAAGAATATTTCAGGAATACGGCCCGTTGTTTTCCTCCAGCTAACAAGGCCCAGCTACTGTCAATATTCAGTTGCTAATGAGCAACTTGTCCATCAGCAGCAAGAGTGGCGTTGAACACTTGGGTCTTCCAGGCTCACTTCACAGCTATTAATGACACGAGAGTGAACCAAACAAGAATCATTGATCACATCTTTATTCTCTTGAAGACACTCACTAAAATAACGCATTTAAACATGTCTTATCAGGATAACCTCTACATGTTTGGATTTTAAATAGCATCTTTAATGAGTAAAACAACATCATATTTTATGTAAAACACCACATTGTTAAAAGTTCCCTAAAAGAGGAAATCCGTTTTCATTTTGTGACAAAACCACACTGCCATACAAAACAGGCTTTTCTCAAAGAATGAGCTTATATGTATAGCATATTTAGCTGTGGTAAGCTTTGACCTGAACAAAAATTAAAAAAAATAAAATAAAAATGGAGCACTCCTTGTTAATTTATGATTGCATTATAACATGTGATAAAGAAGAGTCAGAAACTAGAAGGTTATCTTTCATTTCACCCACCCAAAAGTGCTAATTTAGTCATTAACAATGATTCAAAGCAAGCTGTTTCGCACAGGAAAAATATATACTGTATATCAAGAGGTTTCATGTACACCACGTTAAGACAATGTGTTTCATACACAATCATCCTCCAAAGTGCTTGTCGAAGTCTGAGCTGACTGGAACAGGGAACAAAACGTACAGTACGTTGGCCACATGTTAGCGGTGTGTTATTTATACAAATATACTACATTTAAAATCAATGTTAATTCGGACACGTTCCTATACATCGTTTAAAATCAATAAAATCATACTTTTAAATCAAATTACCTTGTCATCCCTTGTGTTTTTAAATAAAATATAACAGCCATCATTTTCTCAAACATGCCACTTATGTCACTAAATTAAAGACAGTATCTCGTTTGTTCCCTTTGAGCTCCCTAAAACGCGACTGCAAAATGTGACACCACCAGCGGCAGTATTAATCCCCAGCAGCAACAGTCGCACCTCACGCGGGTTGGGGTTTTTTTTTCTGTTTTTTTTTTTTTTTTTTTTTTTTTAGCAGCTCCTGAAGGTTAGAATACACACACACGTTCAGTGAAACAGTCTGTTGGTCTGGCGGAGGATAAAGTGCTGTTCTCCTTTGGCCCCGATGAGGAATTCAATAAAAACCAGTAGTCAGAATCACTCGTAGACCCCGGCTTGTGATCTCAGAGCAGAATGATAAAACGCCTCTTGACCCAGAGCGTTGGACAGCAGTCTGAGCCCATGGGGAGTCACGCTACCCTGGCCAGGCAAATATTCAGCCCCAGCTTTACCGGATCTGGTGGATTTAGGTTTGGGAGCTGCGTAATACCCCAACATGTGGTCATAGTGTGTGGGCCTGACTTTGGTGCTCTGAGTCCTTCTGTTGGGCTGAGTGGAAAAGGATCCCAGATGTTCAGGATCCCGAGGGGATTTGGCGTGGTAATGATAGTGGTGACGATTCTCTCTGGTGCTCTGCGAGCGGCCCGGCCTCCTGAGGATGCTGGGTTTCACCAAACCAGAGTAGCTGTTGACAGTGATTAATCGATCCTGCTCGTGACCTCGTGCATGGCTTCTGTCGTTGTGCTCGATACTCTTGAGGTTAGCGCAGCCCCTCTCTGGCAGTGAGGGGACTTTACGAAGAGGTGGCTGTTGTGAGGAGCCCTCTTTGATTTGAAGCCGTCTGGATGGCCCCGCCTCCGCAGTAGTCCGGTGACCACTGTGTTGCCGGGCGACCTCGGGCTCAGCCAGATGGGGCCGAGAGGATGTAGGTACATTTTCTTTCCTGTCGGAGGAGGAGAGAAGGCAGGCGTCCCCGGGATCTGACTTGCTCCGTGTGTGCATCATCTCCCTCCCTGCTGAATCAGTGGGAGATGTGGGACTCTCATAGGGAGACACAGCTGTGTTTTTATGCCTACATTTATTTTCCTGCTTCACCGGTTGATAAACTACTCTCTCAAAAAGTTCTGCATCTCTAGCCTCGTAAACAACTGTGTCCCTGCTGGCTATGTAAAGCTCCTTACTCACAGGGGGGACGTGATGCGGGGAGTAGTTGTAGCAATCTGATTGTCCACTTTCCCTTCGCATCGTATAAGACTGATGGTGTCGGATATCGCCTTGCTGGAAGGGCTCCACGTAATAATGGGAGCCATCTCCTGGGTTCATATCAGAATAGGGGTTGTACTGAATATGCTGTATACGTGTGTTCTCAAACTGTGGTCGAGCAGGCTGAAGACCTGTCTGAACCAACCTCTGATAAGGCGCCTCCTGGCTCGATGCCTGTTCAACATAAAACATGGTGTCAGGGGGTAGGACTTCTGTCTCAGCCAACTCGTAGTGACTAATCTGAGGGGCATGGAAGGAGCGAGCTCTCCGGATGGCTGGGTGCCCAACTATTCTATCTTCTGACCTCTGCCATTGACCTTGTTGCCTCTGGCAGCTGCTGATAAGGTGCTCACCTCGATGGTAATGTTTGTACTGAGGTGACAAAGGGTGCCTGAAACCTGAAGTGCTGTAGCGGCTTTCAGAGGACTGCCTGTACACACTTTTTGGCCCTGAAAGGTAATGTGGCAAAGCGTTGGGCCGAGGGCAGTGAGGTGCAGGCATTCGTCCAGCTTGAATGTGCCTGTGATGATGATGATGATTGCTGTAGACATCCTCAACAAGGCCCAGAGGTCGGTCCTCGACAGGGCTGTAGCGATGGCTGGATGAAGTCTGTAACGAACGTGGGAGGACCTCATCAATCGAGGTGGGCATGGAGGTCTCGGCCAGAACGGCGCGGAAGTTAAAAACATTGATAGAGTCTGCGTTTGCATAAATCGGAGAATTTGCCGGGCTCTGAGCGGAGCAGACAGGCTGAGTGGGTGTTGAAACGCCGACACTCTGGTAGCTGGGTTCTCCCTCTCCTTTGTCTTTTCTGCGGTCTCTTATTTCCGCGCTGCCCTCATCCAAGCTCCCTGACCCGAGAGGGCTAACATTCGGAGTGAAATTGCACATGCTTTCCTGCCCGTCAGTGACCTGCAACAGCTCAGGGCAGAGGTGCGCGGGTAGGAAATGAACGGGATGAGGGCAGCAGTGGTTGTCAGCGGGGCTGTGCTCGGACGCCTGCCACTGGGAAACAGCGTGGACATGAGGGCCGCAGTACTCCTGAGGGTACAGCTTGAGGTCAAGGACAGAAGGTCGAGCGGGTCTGTCCTGAGTTTCCTGTCGCTGGAGAGGGTGTGCGGGGGCGTTTCTTCTCTGGGGGCAACTGCTTGCCTTCTGGGCCGATTCCGCCAGCGCCAGAGCCAACTTGCGTGCAGCACTCGTCGGGGAGGGGTGAGGAGGGAGAATAGACACTGAACTCATAAGTCTATCTGTTCCTGGGGAGGGATAAGACAAACAACGCTACAGTATGACAGGACAAACAAAGCTATGGTAAGACATGATGGGACAAGACACAAAAGCTTTCATAAGAAACTACAAGATGCATTAATACTAACTATATACATGGAATATACATGATAGAGAGGAGGAGTGATACCAACCTGGATCAGGCAGATTCTGTGCAGATTGGCTGAGGTCTGTTAGGGCCGAGGCCTGGCTCGCTGTGCTGAGGGGGCTGCAATGTTGGAAAGGCGATCTGAGCTCCTTTCCATCTGCAATCGGACCTCCGCACTTCTCCACTGGGGGGGAAGAGGAAGGGAGAGGTGGAGGAGAGACAGATGCAGTCATAACATCTGCTTGTGTCTTGAAGGATTTCTTCCTGAGTTTAGGTGAAAGTGGCTTAGAGGTAAACTTCTTCCCACTTTTTCCAAGAACCGGACTAATATCTGGAGAGCAGCTAATGTTGTTGGGAGAGGAGATTGGTTCTGATTCACTGGAACACCCAGCACTCTTCCTCCATTTATTTCCTTCTTTGTTGTGTTGTAGCGCAGGTGTTGCAGAGGGTGGGCTGCACTGAAAAGACATGGGGTCAAAGTCCAAGGTAGACATGCCAGCAGCGGGGGGACAAAGGTCGATATCGTCCTCCTGATGTGGAGGTGAAATACACGCCGTGGTTCGGACGCGGTCGGCTCCATTATGACTCTGACTTAAGGGGTGTTTTCTGTGGTCGTCTTTACTTCCAGTGTTGCGTAAGTCGTCTCTACTCGCTGCAGAAACAGCCTCACTAGTCGAGCGAGGTCGGAGGCGCTGGTAACTCGGAGGTTCCCCTGGAGTGGAAAAAACACGTGCATTTTAAGATGGAGCCTTCATAAATAATACAGGTTGTCGAAAACGCTGCTGGACACAATTTGCAGTCTACAAAATGTACAATTTCAATAAATCATTACCTTCAACATTGTGCAAAGAGGTGAGAGATTCCTCACTTTTGGTGGAGCGCAATGTTCCGCTGTCACCTCTTCCACCTGCAAATGTTTTCAGAATAAATTATTTTTAAATCTGTCCTCTGTAAAGACACAGAAGCTCTAAAAGTACAGACACAGAAGCTTTAAGCTCCAGCTGTGATCCGACCTGGCAGTGCAATGCTCTTAATCTCGTTTGGTTCACTGGGATGCCGTTTCAGTTTACGTTTAGACACAGAATGGGACTTGCCCAGGTGGAAAAAGGAGAGCCAGTTCCCCACAGGTGACTTCTTTGCCTTAGAAGGGGGCCGCTTGCAACTGCAACACAGAAACACCCTCTTAATCACTCTCCAAGAAATATACAAATCAATACACGTAAAAAACTGTAAAAAAAAAAAAAAAAAAGAAAGGAGGAAAAGAAAACCAGGGCAAATTAGCATTATTTACATATCATTTTCATCACCCGTCTCCTTGTAGATTTATTACAGTTATTTTTCAAGTCTGATTTTTTTTTTTTTTTTATTTGTCTAACTGGCAAACCTACAAGGAAATAAAATGAACAAAAGTGACAAAATACTCAGATCTACTGCAATTTGCTCAATGGCTTGGATGATTCATCAGGTCACAGAATCCCTGCATAACTCTGCATCAGCAGCCCAGCTGACAAACGGACGGTTTCAACGCTACCAAACCAAGCAGAGGGGACGATACGGGGACTACCTCTCCATCGGGAGCTCGATGACGGTGTGGAATTTGCCGAGCAGAGCTCCGGGACCCTCCCCCACCTCAATGTAGTCGCTGTGGGTGAGGCAAGGGGTGGTGGCAGGGGAGTTCAGCTGTGCCTGAGTGCGAGCTTGGGCTTCCTCCAGCGAAAGCAACTTGGTGGACGGGGAGCAGACTAGCAGAGACTTGGGTCTGGACAAGGTGTTGTTACCTGAAGATAAGGCTTTGTGTTAGAGATGCACTCCCACATTCTCAAAATAGATGCTTCTCCTTTGACTTACCGCTGCTTTCCCGTATGATGGCATTGAGTTTAGTGCTGAAGAGGGCTTCAGTGTTGTTCAGGATAAACTCCACCACCACTGACTGAATACGCACCTCCATGAACGCCGCTGTGCCGCTAAAGCAGGCCGACTCAATCTGTCTGGACCTGAAACACAGTTACAGAACAGAAAAGGCTATTTCACAGCTCTGGACCACCGAGACATGCCCCAGTTCATTGTCTCAGCAGCTAAAAAAAAAAAAAAAAAAAAAAAAAAAATTCAGAGTTTGCATTTTGAAAAAAAACCTGTAATAGTTCAAGTGTTACCGGAGGAGGTTTGGTGCCCAGACGATTGCCAGGTTCTTAGTGTGCATGTTAGTCATGGAGCTGAAGGTGGCCAGGTGGGACAGATGTCTCATGAGGTACTCCAGAGTCCTGTAAGTAAAGAAAATACTGTCAATGTTAAAAAAAAAAAATGTAGGAACATAGAAGACAAAGGTCACCTGTTATGCTGCTTATGACCAGCAGATGGAGCCATTATGAAGGATGAAGATGGTTCAAGTAACTTTACTTTTGCCTTATGACAAGTTTTACTGTCAGTAAATGTGGAAATGTTCCTTGATACGTTGTTTGAAATAAATCGCATTAAATGTCAATAACTACAATAATAAAACAAACAGACGACGAGACATGGCTGCAGTCCGTGTTCTTTTATAGCATCTTTTTATGAATTTGTTTGAGGATCACACACAATTTTGTCTGTCTTTTCTCTTTCACTTGTGTTTTAACTCTAAATCCTAGTTGTTGAACTCATCCTTAATAATCTCAGAAGCCACTTTTGAAATTGTGGACAGCCTGATGTGTTAACACTTTCATCAAGGCCTCTGTATGAAGTCTCTTAAGATGTTTTAGCTCATATACACACACGTGAATCCAATGTCTTGACAAGACACCAGCGTCACACTGCTGTTTTAAGATGTACTCTTTGTTAAAAGTGCAGTAAACAAAATGCTCCAACATGTTTAAACTCTACGTCTTCTTTTCACGGATCAGCTCATCGCTGCAGCAGAGATGGTTTGAGCAGCTCTGATGGCATTTTTCACAGAAATTATTCCACTTATATCCACCAGGGTGCAGCACAGAGCTGTAATCCTGACCTGTAATGTGGAGGAGGCAGCTGCTGGATGACATTGTGGATTTTGACCAGCCTCTCCTCGTCTGTGGCTGCAGACACAGCCTCCTGTGAGAGCGGAGGATAAAGCACACAGCCTGATAATCACAGCAAAGGGAGTTGTCGTCCCACTCTCTTTTTATTTTCAGGACAGCTAGCTTGCATAATCTGCTAAAGTTTTAGCGTGCATGTCAACCCGCTGTTCCTAGAGAGCTAAACGTCCTCAATGACCCCATGCTGAGCAGCACATTGTCTGTCCTGTGCTTTGATTATCATGGACTGCAAATTTCTCCCTCTCATAATGTGTAACCCCTCTCCCCCCTGTCATGTGACGCCCCAATTCCACATTTGCCGTTCTTACTGAGAATCTGTCGTAGAGCTGATAGGTGAGCAGCGGGTTGGGGAGCTCTCTGAAGTACAGCTTACAGAGGGAGCCCACGGAATGGATGTCCTGTCTGAATACGTCCCTGCTCAGGTCTGGAATCTGTTCAGAGTCAAACTCGTGCCTGAGCAGAGACAAAAAGAACACGATATAGAACAGCGTGGGAGACTTCCTACAGCCCATCTGTTGGTTTGCAAAACTGCATAACAAGATACTTGAATAAATTCCAAAATTCATTTTTCAAATCCAGAAATTATCTTTCATAATGACTATCAAAATACCCCGATGAACAAAAGCGGGATCTTCCAGAATTTCTCTTAGCATCTTGAATATTTAAGACATTAAACAAGATGTATGAAATCTAAATTGAAATTAGCCTCACTAACGCACCCCTCAACACCGCTTTTTCAGCAAAAATCAATTTGAATATAATAAACGTCATAAACCTGAGTTTCTGGATGTTGGAGGAGATCCCAGAGAGCCGGTAGATTCCATCCACAACGCCGTGCTTCTCAATGAACTCAGTGCAGCTTTTGACAACCTGCGGAACTGCAGACGATGCACGACGATGACAAAATGTACAGTAAATACACAGTACAAGCATACGAGCCTAAGCCACTCGTGATGCTGTCACATGACGCGTTAATACCTGCAGGTGTATGACACATCAAGTGTAATTACACTATCGGAAGCTTTAATTATAATGATGATAAGCTCTAATAATGTTTTAATTCCACTCAAATCCTGTTAAGTCTGGTGATGTTACGTTTTTTTTTGTCATTAACAACAAATCCCCCGAGAAGATTAAAGCCGACACTGAATTGATCCGACAACATGGAGGCGAGGCTGGATCTACTTTACTCCTCTGACCTCCATCGTCAACACATATAGTTGATTATCAGCACACACACACACACACACACACACTGGTGACATGTACCTTCTTTATAAGGGAGCTCTTTTTTCATTTACAAGCCTGGCAACCTAAATTTTCACTCTTACATGTGAATTCACAGCTGAAAATAGCATCAAATACAGCGTTAGCCTTGTGTCAGTAACACTCACAGTAGAATGGAGGTTTATATCTTTAGCAGGCCTACAACCTGTGATTCCGAGTTCTTATGTGACTATCATGTATACTATTTTTTACATAACGTACGTAACACAACATACAAGGAAAGAATGAAAAACCTCAACACACATCCGACATTATTCTTCGTTATCATGCACAATAATGTACTCTGCAGTATGATTTCACCTCATCAAGACTTTAGAATACTGAAATAAGATCATGCCAGTGGCAAAATTCCTTTTTTTGGTGGGAACTGGACATTTAGAGAAGAGTTAATTAATTCATAAGAACGGAAATATCAAAATAAATCAACAAATGCAGCAAAAAACACACAAAGGAAATGTTACACACAAAAAATAAGCAGAAATGTGAAGAAAAATTTAAAAAAAATCGGATAAAATGACAGCTGCCCACCTGAACAAACTACTGAAATGAAAGAAATGGTGAAAGAAATGTGAGATTGTCCTCCAACACAGGTCTGAACATAAAAAGACGAATCCAGAATGATCAATGAAGATTCCAACCCAGCTGGAAAAACATATTCACACAACTGACTAATCGGCTCTATGGGCAGCAGATTCACTGCAATCCTCTCTTCAGCAGGTAGCAACTTGAAAACGTGAAAGATTTCAGCGCCTGCAGGTCAGAATCACGGGATGGAAAGTAAAAGATCATTGTGAGAAAACGTTACCCTCGTGCCCCGAGTTGTGGAGATGTTCCCCCAGGTCACACCCAAACACTCTCTCTCTGAGGATACCGCGCTGGCGAAGCTTCTGCGGCGGCGGACGTGACTTCATAAAGGACCTCAGGAAGGTAACCAGCTTGCCATGCTTCTTACACACTGATTAGTATGACACACACACACACACACACACACACACACACACACACACACACACAATAGGTTCTTAAAATCAATCCATCTCATATCCCAGGAGCAGGCAGACCTTAAATAAATCATCAACGGCGAGACAGATGAGGAGTACCTGGCTTGGGCACAGAGCTTTGAACACTGGGGGGGATCTTGTCGTTTATCAGCTCAACACAGTCGCAGGGGAAGAAACCAACCTGCAAGCAGACATGAGGAGACGAACACAGAGACCAGAGACAGATGTGATACACTTTAAAAGGACCGGCGGGGTAACGGAGCCGTTGTTGACTGTCGAAGAGTGACATAAGCGAAACGGGTCAGTGAGCATGAGGGCGAGGAGGAGCTGCAGGGCGTGAAATGTTTACATCCTGTTGTGGATGTCTGTCCATTGCAAATAAGATAACCGAGCAGCGTATTTTGAATCAATGGGTTCAGCTTAAGCAGCACCAAAATATCTTCCTCTCACATGTAACATAGCCTTTTTTTTCTGTTAAAGTTTGCGTATAAATATGTGATGTTTCACCTGAAAGCCGTGCTTCCCTCTCCACCAGCCAGTGTCTTCTTTAGGAGGCATGTCGATGACTGACACAATGTCGCCCACCTGACACGTGAGAGAATGACAAAATGTGATCAGGAGAGGATCGGAGGCACACGTATGCCAACACGGTTCGGCGCCACGTCGTCACATCTCACAGACCTCGAAGGTTAACTCGTCCGTGGCCTGAGCGATGTAGCGTTTGGTGACGTGGGCAGCAGCGATGGCAGGGACGTTAATGGAGGCTTCCTCGGACACCAGGAGATGGTTCCCCTTGTTGTCGATCTAAAAAACAAAATAATCATAAACACCTAAACAACAGTCACTGAAAGTGTCTTCTACAGGGTCAGAGACACATCAGCGTTCAGCTGAGACTGAATACAGGGAAAGTTTGGCTTTCTTAAAAGTGATAAAGCACAAAAAAGTGGACTTTTTCTTCTAAATTTGTGTATTTATCATGGTTTTGGCTTGCAGAAGCTCTGATCAGGCAACATAAGCCATAATACGCAGCGTCTGTTTGAAAACTACAAGGCCACAAAAGTTGTGAACCTTACTGAACTGCCACTTTTCACAAAAAACATCACAATTCAAACATTTGGGGGAGGGGGGGGGGGCTGCAGAAGAAACTGGAAAGTACAGGAGTTTTCTCAAATACATAAACTGGAAGACTCTCAGACGGAGTGGTTCAGCCGAGGTGACGTGATGTAACCAGATCCGGATTACGAAGTCAGTGAGTAAAAGATACCAGAGACATCAGACAACCCCTGGCCCCGCCCCTAAGATGATGGGTACTGCAGCAGTCTTGGTAACAGACAAACAAACCCAAATTCTATCACATGACCTCCTTGTCTCTGGTTAAAACAACAACAATAATAATAATAATAATAATAACTTAAATATCTAATTAACAAACAATTTCAAAGGAGAGGCGATACCTCCATCCATGTTAGTACCGGACCACAGTTGATCTTATTGTCAGCGATGGCTGAGAAGCGGGACAGGTAGGTGGCCAACATTTTGGTTACTGACTGAAGAAAAAGACAAAAATAACCAAAACTGAGCACAAGAACTGCCTCCATTTGACATGGAAAACCTTGTTCCTAAATCCTAAACAGGGCAGCTCAACGTCACCTCGACACTGTCACTCAAGGTTTCGTATCGTGGCAGCTCGGTGAGCTGAGAGTAGCGGCGGTCATAGATACACAGGTGCAGGTGTTTGTCCAGCACACGGAAGTCTTCGTAGGATCTCTTCACCAACCAGTTTCGAGCCTGACAAAAGAACGCAAAGAAGAGAGGCTGCAGAAAGTCTGAAGATCAGTGACATCACATCAACAGGAGAGAGAGCAGTACCTGGCAGGTGACCTGGACCAAGAAGACCAGTTCTTTGGAGTCCAGACCAGCTTTCGGCCCTTCACTCTGCCCTTCTGCAAACGCCAACTAGGAAGGAGGGGAACCAGGGGAAGATAATCTAATATTGAGAGAGCTTGTAAATAATAGATGTGTTTGATACAGCAACCTCGGCGGATGCGACCTGTATACTAGAGGAACATCATGTCCAACCTCATCTTTCCATTTAACAGTAAAACCAATTTCACACTGGCAAGTGAAGTGGAAAAAAATATATATATCAAAAACTCCTGCAATGAAAAAACCAAAGTGATGCCTGAAAACATTTGTATACACAAAATGTAAGGATGAAAACATTTGCTTTTTTAATGAAACAGCATTTATTATGAAGTTTTTGGGAATACATATCAAGGCTATTTCCTCCGACCCCATGGATCCCACTCATATAATCAGTTCACCATAAATCCTGCAGAATGACATGAATAATTAAACGGATAAGCGAGTAAGATATCAGCACTTGGAGTCGGAAAAGATGAAGTCTGCATTTCTTCCTCTTCTTTAACTACATTCTATACGTCCCAAAGCCGGGACCATGAAGGCCTTGCAGGAATTTGGGAATACATTGATGAACGTTACTCTAGAAGATACTTCAAAGTCCTTGAAGCTGAGGGAAGTTGGTGTTATTTATAACTGGTAGCAGCTCTTCCACACACACTGTTACACAACACACACAGCGACCCAGTTACTGCTCATAAGTAATACGGCAAATCGGACTGACAAAGAATGCCGGGTGAGAAAATGACTCTTAAATAAGTAATGACGAAGGAGCTCTCATGCAAAGATTTGCTTGAAGAGTCCCAACAGACCTCCGGTACTGAAGAGGGTCAGGAGGCCACGCAAGGATCAGACGGGAAGAAATTACAGATTACTTTTCACATGAAACAAAGAAAAAAATAGTAGCTTATTAAAAGCTGAAATAAAAGCTGAAAGTTGTTATTGAGGGAATATTTGAGCATCGGCTCCGTCATTATGCTAATACCTTTAAAGCTAAATGCACTCGCAGCTTAGCGCAGAAACACACCTGCACCGTTTAATTTATTCATACACATCTGGAAACAGAGGATCAATTCCAACACACAATCATCCTGGTGTTACCTGCCACTAAAGAACCTCAGACATCCATCGGCAGCTGGAGGAAGTGGCGCTGCCTTTGTGTGCAGCTGCAGTCCTGGACCTTTGCAAGCTCCTCCACCCAGCAAAATCACATCTGAGGCTCAAAGAGTTTGTGAAACGCGGCACCTCGCCGGCCTGCTCGTCGTCCCCGGCAGTAAATTGCTCATTCACAAGGCTTTAGATCTTCACACAGTCACTGCTCCATTCAAATCTCAAATAAATACGAGAGGAGGATGCTTCCCACTGTGTCTTACCCCCTTTCTGCCTCCCTCTATCAGCCCCCCTCCTCCTCCCTCTCCTGTGCGCTGCCTCCATCACCCTCCTCCCTCTCTCCATCCCCTCACTCCATCTTGCCATCCCCATCTCTCTCTCTCTCTCTCTCCCTCTCTCTCTTAACCGCATTTCTTTCTCTGGTGACAAAGGGGTTTGGCAGCAAATGGGTTCGACCGGCACACACAGTTGCGCAACCTCATTCATCATACGCAGGCATGGCTGCAACAGATAGACAGATGACCCTTCTCCTTTCACAGCAATCCTCATTCCACTCTCAAGGCGAGACTGGAGCTAATCTGGAGAGGAATCAGACGGGCGGGCGGCAGACAGAAGGAGACTGCTGTCCTTGTGCTGCTGTGTGATTAGTATACATGAGACCTGATCAGTACCCTCCCTCCCCCACACCACAGTCTGTGAATGCAGGCAAATGCATCATGGGAGAAACCGTAGCCTGCTTTCTTAGGATCAGGTTGAGAGCCTGATGAGACAGAGCAGCAATGTGTCCGTCGGTGTACGTGAGTCAGGACTGACATGTGCGGCTCTGCCTGATCAGCTCAGCCTTTGTTCTGCCTGGCGAGTTTTTCAAGGTCACTGAAACGCTTCAATTCCTTTCACTCTACTGATGCAGCCGTCATGGCAACAGCAGGCACGAGGACATTTACCCAACAATAAGTCCCATCCAGCCGGCTGCACTGTACTCCACTAGGCATGCATGAACCACTCGTGCACTCTTCTGTGTTGAGCTCCTTTGAGAGACAACTGCTGCTCTCTACTGGCAAAGATGCCAAAATGCAGGGAAAGTGTTTAAGAGCCTGTTTCCACACGAGTGAGCAACCCTAGCGCCTCACTGCTTCCTATTATCACAACAGCAGGAATGCTGCTTCTTCAATTTAACAACCCCGGCAGGTGATTTTCTTGAGGGAGGGGACAGATTCTGCTAGACTGACACCTCCTCGTCTACAAGGAGATTTGTTGCAACGACTGAGGAGGGCCAAATTACTAACCTATCATCTTCATTAGTACATTACATAACTCAGCAACACATTTACAAAGCCCACCGTCTACCTGACCACAACAGCCAGAAGTAGCTAAGGTTGTTTTGAGGTAAGTGTGTCGGTTTAATTTCAAGCTAAAAATGAATAAAGCATGCACCTGCTTATTATAATATTTGTCAAAAGTCTAAATTAAGATTTGAATAGATGATCCTAACAAACAAAAGCATGAGTGAGGTTAACAGAAGATACTGCACTGAAGTTATCTGACTGGATGTTGTGACCTGTGTTCGCAGGTTAAGTGAAAATTTGAACCTGCTGAGTTTCTAGTTAAAAGCTCCACACAAACTCAGTAATTACAGTGTATTCTGTTCAATCCACCTGAGTCACCAGCTGCATCCTGCGACTCCAATGAGGAAATTATTCTTCATTGGTGGATATTATGTGACGTAGCGTAAAACCGATGTACAGGATTTCAGGTGTACGGTAGCTGGAGGGACCAGACAACAGTTCGATACGCCGGTGGACAACGGGATCGATGAAACAGAACTATATATATATACATAAAAATATATATTGACATCTGACATCTCTAATATGAACTACCAGGATAAAAGTGGGGCTGGACAGAAAAGACAAACAAAGATATTGATTCAACTGTCACACTGCATGAATAGTGATACATTTCTGTGAGAATCCCCCAAAATTGAGCAAAAGATTCTATCCTGGATGAAGCCGTTTGCTGCAGAGAGCACTCGGGGGTATTTGCAGGGCTCACCTGGACGTTGCCAAAGTCAACAGTCTCATAGTGGAAGTGGGCACATTCTGCCAGTCGGGGGAAGTGACCTCTGGGGAACGTCAGCCTAGAAAACACAGCACAACAGCAGCACATCAGTATTCAACACACTGACACTGTGATGGAGAGAAAGGCACAGAGAGCAAAAGAGGGGAAAGAAAGCGGGATTGGGTTCATGTGAGAGAACAGGGTTAGCATTGCAGCATCATTTTATAGCTCCTCATCTGACTGGCCTGGATAAGAGCCCTGGTTTACAGCCTATAATAGCAGCAGCACCATCACACCCAGCACCTACTTCTTCATGTTCTTGACCTTCATGCTGGCTGTGCTGACGCAGGACCGCAGGAGGGGCTCAGCTGGGTGCTCCGTGATGTCATCAGTCCTCACCTGCCAGACAGTGGAAGAAGACATTAGAAGGTGTCAGTCACTGACGGAGAAACCAACCATTGATTTCATAGGATCGCCAGAAAACTCGTGAGTGAGTTCAGTTCACAAGACCAGAAACAGTCCAAACGCTCAAAAACTTTCTCAACAGAATGAGGACAGACCAGAGGACAAGTCTGTGCTCACCCTAACAACCTGTCCTTCATGCGCCCAGACCTAAATTGCAGCAGCCACAACAATAAAAACTGATCTCATGTGAGGTGGATTACTGCAACGCTCTCAGGTCTGTCTGAGATGACAACCAGACAGCTTCTGCAGCAAATAACTCAATTTCTCCCAGAATAAACTCAAACAGTGTTATTGGCTCTCCATAAATCACGGCGGTGTTTAGGTCCATGTTCTACTTTCCACGTGTGCTGTGTAAATCGCTTTATGTATGTCGGTCATTAGTGACTCACAAATGTGACCACAAATAACTGTGCCGTTTCTAAATCTGCAATCTTATACGATGTGATGTCACTACTGGATATACATGAAGCTTCATTTTGTGACTGGATGTAGAAACTTGAAAATCTAAGAAATAAATGGAAAAAAACAAACTAAAAAAAACCAACCAAATAATTAAACTCCATTTTTCTCCCTGTACAGTTTTAGCATGTTTTACCCAACTTATCCCAGCTTCCACTCTGACAGGCAGATCATTTCCTGACAGAGATAAAAATCCTTATTTAATTCAAACGGGGAGTTATTGGCGCCCTGCGTGACAGTGGCTGCACAGGTTCCTGGCAATGATGTTAAGTCAGTGGCTAACAAGGCTAACATGCTTGATCATACTCAGCAGTCAACAGTTTAACATCAAATGATATAAACCCCACTGGAACTCATCGAAGTCTGAATGTGTGAAGAAGATTTAGCCAATCAAGGAAAATAAGACTATGGCATCACTTAGAACTTCATCATGTGACCACAAAGACGCCACCTCACCCTCAACCACAGGGTGAACATCCTCAAACGCAGATGAACGCCACTTCAGAGATTCTTTAACGGTGACTAATGACGCTCATGTGACTTCAGTGGTGGTGACATCATGATGTGAATCACCTGCAGAACCAATACAGCCTGATAAAAGATGGCCGACATGTCTGTTGGCATGTTTTTAGAGTGATGAGTCAGTGTGGTGTGTGTGTGTGTGTGTGTGTGTGTGTGCGCGTGTGTGTGTGTACCATGGCAGCGGCTGTCTCCTGTGGTTGGCTCTCCTCTGTCGGATCGTTGTTGGTAGCTTGAGGCAAGGCATCATCTTTGTTCAGGTGAGTGAGCGGTGGCACATCTCTGCACAACAAGAGAGGAGAATCTAAATACAAGAAATATGTCATCCAATGATGTCAGCATCTGAAAGGTTTTCACACGGCTGTTTTTAAAGAATACAGCAGAGGGTGCAAGTGAGGGATGAATTCACAGTGTGTGGCATGGACTCAAATCATGACATTGCACCAGCATGGCCCAGAAAACATGCTGTACTAGGACTGTGTTTGAATATCTAATATCTTCAGTAAACATGAAACAAAAAGACAGATAGCAATGAGATGAGGTCACACTCTTCCTTGATACAGACTGAAAGATGGAAGCATCTCTGCCTCTATCTCTGTCTCTATGAGACAGTCAACAAATAGCCAGAGTGGCTTTTGTATGCACTCAGGAAATGTAGAGCTGTCCTATTCAGAACGCCATAAAGGCAACACATCCGCAAGGGAGTGCTCTTCTTGAAATGTGACTCAGTGTGTTCAGGAGTGAAGGGTGAGGTCCATTCAGCTCAACTTTTAAGAGCAACAAAGAGATGAGAGAGACGAGCCTCGGATTTGTCACAGGGATTCAGGGGTGATGAGATCAGGAAATGAGGCCAAGAGCGCAGCCGCACATTCTAATCTATGGAGATTAAACTACATTTTGAAAATCCAAAAAATGTAAATCTATAAGAACAATAAAAAGCTTGAGATTTCCAGGTTTATTTTATCTGAGCATCAGGTCATTGCACTGCTCTGACTTTTATTCAGGCAGTATCACATTCACATGCAAATAAATGTAAATGGCATGACACGAACACCGCTCCCACGTACAATGTACGGCCTTATGTAATCCTGATTAGCTAACATGAGAGCGGAGGGAAAAGAGGGAAACTCACCCCTCAAGGACGTCACTACTTCCTGGGTCTCCCTGGGGTCCTGAGGCAGCATTCTCCATCACCGCGGCAACCACACATCCAGCCTCCATGATACTGTCTTCCTGCAACTGCCCGCTACATAAAACGTGAGTGGGAGGGGAAAGAAAGAGAGAAAGGAAAGGGAGGCAAGTGGGTGGGAGAGTGAGAGGAGGATGTGAGGAAGAGTCCGATGTGCCGAAGCAGTCAGACATTAACCCACTTGAGGCTGCAGCGTGCGCCTCTCAAGGCTAGAATCCACACATCCCAGACTGTAATCTACGATGATGTCATGCTACAGTGGCTGGGAGCTGCTTCGGTGATAACGCAAGACAGGCTGCATATTCACGGGAGGGTTTCATTTTCACAAGGACGTCAGCTTCTTTTCATAGTAGCTCACCCTGACAGGTTTCAGCTGGAGAACATGTACACGTGTGCCATCGTTGTCATGGAAACATCAGGACTGTCACAGCAGCTCGACTCTCTTCCTGGATAACCAAAGCTGACTTTTATTCTTTTAAACCCTCGTCAATGCGAGACTTTTTTTTTTATGATGATTCGCTACCAACAGCTGACGTAAATAAAATTGAAAATGTCATTGTAGAGACAAGCGTCTCTGATCGTGCGGTTTGGGGTGTTTCCAGTAGTTAATACCCACAGACGGTGACCCAAGGAAAGACAACCAGCTAAGTGGTGAAAGGGTCACTGGTGCCCAAGACTCACTGATGTACGAAGGGAGGGTTGTATGTTCCCAACCCACAGAAAATCTACTGCTGCACAGCTAAATGAAATAAAAAAATTTGCAGAACATTTCTCATGTCTGCCATCAAAAGAGCAAGATAGACATTTTTAATGTGGAGGAACAAAAAAAGAGTTGAAGCAGAATCAGTGAGGTACCAGCAAAACAGGAAAGCCTCCAAACACTCTCATCCCTCACGGTGTTGGCCTGCAGCCGCGGCCTCTTTAAGCAGGCTAACACGTCCTGCTACATGAGAGCGTACGCAAGAGTTCAGGTTCTCCAAATTCCTCAGACCTCGATCATACTGAGCATCAGAGGGATGTGCTGGGAAAACATGTGCGATCCATGGAAGTCCAAACTCACGTCACAGGACTTTTGGTGGATCAACTGCTAATATTTTGACGCCAGAGGATCACTCTTCTTCTTCTTGTGGCGCTTTTGTTCACACAAGGGGGGCTGAGGCGATATCAGGCAGCTGGTTTTATTGTTGTGGCTTATCGTGTACTGTGTCACTCACACGTATTATTATTCCTCACAGGAAGCTCTTTGTATAGGACTGACAGTTGTAAATGAGTAGGAGACACCATTATTAATGCTCCTCCCTTTAGTTACACTAAACAAACAAAGGACCTGACAGAGTGAAACTAGACTCCAAACAAACGTTGTCCTACGATCCTCCCAGAACTATATTTAACAGTTTGTAAGGACGTTGCAATAAAGTGACTTTGTGCTGTATGAGAACATAAATAATCCTCATGTAGGAGCTGAGCGGTCCAGCCGCATCACTAAACATCCGCTCCGATCAACGCCAGGGCAGATTACGTCCTCCCTCAGCAGGTAATCGACACACAGGTCTTTGGAGTAACAGGTAGATTCACTGAGTCTGACCAGCGCTGTAGTAGCAGTTCCCCAGCAGCCCCTCTGGCCCACAGCCTCATTGAGTTGCTGTTGACTTCCACAAAGCCACCTGACTCAGCAGAATGTGAGCAGACAGGAATACAGGCCAGATGGGAGTCTACGCTACCTCCATCTCCTACTGTAGCTCCCCTCTAGCAGACTCTGTAACCTTGCCAGCGCATTACTAATTAATTTATGGTTGGAAAGTGTTGCATCACACACGGTTTTAGAAGGGTCACTGGGATACTTTGGAAATTCATATGAATGAATTGTGTCTCACAGGAGAATTTGTGTACTGCACAGTCATCACGATGTCATATTTACCTTTAACTGGTTTGAAATATTTTGTCTACGCAGCGCTGATGTGCAGACAGATTCCTCGACGCCGCGTGAATTCCATGAGAAAACTGTTGCGTGGTACACAGGACAAAGCCTAGCCTTGCTGATTGTACCACATCAGACAGCCAGTCTTAGGAACATGTTGTACTTGATTCTGTAGAGGAGGAGGAGGAGGAGGAAGAGAAGGAGGAAGAGTGCTACCTGTGAACTGCAAGCTGCTCGCCTTCTAAAAGGAGTCATGTTTTTGGTTTATACCTGACAAAAAACAACAACAACAACTGAACACCCGTATTGCAAGAACGGTACACAAAATCTTTTCAAAATGTCTAAATTTGAAATCCGGCATTAAAAGATGACGACTTTTTCCATTTCCATTTCTCAAATGTAGAGAAAAACAGGTGGCACATACTGGCATTTTGGCAAAAAAAAAAAAAAAAGTCAAACAAGATGGCGGAAATTCTCCGGCACTGATGTCATGTTAGATATCCACCCAGCGTATCTTCTTTCAACTGCTTCTATGACTGAAGAGCTGCGAAACTCCAGAGTCTTGAATAAACAAGACATCTGGCCAGAGGGGAGCCTTTAAGGTGGATGGGACCTGCTTCTAACGCCAAGAGACCGGAGCCTCACAGAGGGACGCCGCTCAGCTATCCGATGGCCTACATGGCGTTGTTGAGAAAAATAGGGCAGCCATACACAATCTTCCTTTCTGTGAAACCAGCGTGTTGAAATAGAAGAATGGCTATTGTGTCGGAATAAACAATGGCCGCCGACAAATTTGGAGCATTTTCAAGCAGCAGACGTGACTCACGCATGTGAGAGGAGGGAATAAATTTGGTTCTTTTCCAGAGTTTGACAAAACATAATTGGCACACAGAGACTAGCATATGCAGTTAAGGGTTTTTGTTTGGCCCCTCTGGCTAAGCAGCGCTTCTCACGAACACCACAGACCGCCAAGATGTTGATGGGCCTTGTTTGTGAGGAGTAAAACACATGAAGGCGGAGGAGGAAAGTAACTTACTTAGTTGTAGTCGTAGAATTTACATATGAATACTGCAGGGAAACCGACACTGGCTGTGCAATATCACATCATCATCGCCACAAATCCTCCCATTTCTCATATCTGCAATGTCTCCCTCACCACAAGCACATTTGCATGGTTTTATCTGCACTTTTATCGAACAAAAGTAATTTGACATTCCCGTGTGTGTATCCTGGGATTAGATTATCAATCCGGTCAGTACTGATGTTTGCATTTACACTGGAAATTTGTGAATTAAAATGAACTGATGTTAATTTTTTTTTTTTTTTTTTTTTTTTAATGACGATCAGCATTAAATCCTACTTTTCTGGATCAATGGTTGTTTTGTTCTCAGGTGACTTGTAAACAATGTATTTATTGTGCAACTTTCATAATTCTATTCTGTAAAAAAATCAACCAAAAAAGAAATATTGTGATGCAGTTCATTGTCATCCACCTGGTAGTTAAATACTGAAGAGGAGGTGAATCGATAGGGCGAGATAAGCAGGTTTAAGTATTACTTTGATCAAGCGAAACAATCATAGAACTGCAGTAATCGACCCCCAATACCTTGTTTGGGATGAGCTGTATTAGAAGCATACAGCATCCAAGCTTCAGAACCAAACAATGAAATAATCCAATTAGAAATTCCAGAACCAGCCTGTTAGCCCACTGTGTATGTCCTTGTAGCTCGCCGGTGGGAGGGGGGGGGGGGGGGGGTGAGCAATTACTTCAATTTGTGGATGGACACAATAAAAAAAAGCATTCATGGAAAAACTACGCAGATGACGAAACATCATTTGGGCTTACGCTCGCAGGAAAGTGTGTATTTACAGCAGAGGTTATCTCTTAAAACCACACTGTCATCGTTTTTTTTAACTGATACTGAGAGCTTGAGAGCAAACTGGGCCGGCAGGTGTGTGTGTGTGTGTGTGTGTGTGTGTGTGTGTGTGTGTGTGTGTGTGTGTGTGTGTGTGTTAGGGGGCAGCAATGTATGACTGTATCTTTATCATCCACGCTGTCATTAACAATCACTTGTAAAAAAAAACAAAAAACGTTGACTTTAGCAGATGTTACGCACGCACGCGCGCACACACACACACGTACGCACGCGCACACACACCCACGCCCACGCACACTAACCGCACCTTGAACTTGCAGCAGATGATGCCTGCCCGCCCTCAGACCATGTGACAGGCCTGTGTCATCAACAAGGGCAAACTTGGTTTCATGCTCTCACTCTGAGCTCTGGAATGCAGTCAACACAAGCCAGAGACGCAGAGGAGAAGAGGCCTGCGGTTGCCATGGTAACCTCTCTCCCGTCCATCGTGACTTGACGCTCCACCAGACTAAGGATGAGGTGGTGAAGGCACGTGGGGTGGGGTGGGGGGGGCGGGAATAAACCCTGGAGGAGTCTTTGACCAGAAGCTTTGACTCACCCAAGCTGCCAGAGGCGATGACATCATCACCGACAGACTCGCGCCGTCTCACCGAGCCCCTCCGCAAATTTTTTTTTGATTTAAATCAAGCATATTCTCTGAGGCTTTGCTAACATTGGGGAGGAGGAAGCGTGGTCATATGATCCTATAATCTTCTTGAAATCTGCCCGAGTGAGATTAACTTTATTTCATCTCACCCTCCGACGAAGGGCAGAGAGCACGGCGAACAGCAGGACGATTAAGTTGTAGACAACAAAGACCTAAATATTTAATCAACAAGCCGATCTGTCGCTCAGGACGATTGCTGGAGCCTGACAGTGAACTGCTGCCCTCACTTACGTACAAACCGCCTTACTAAAAATGGAGGGGGGAAGGCAACGTCTACTCTTTGTTAAGAGTGGTGGACTGATCCTTGGGGATATCCTGATCTCAAGCTGCGTTCCTTCACAAGCGATGGTCCTGAGTGTCACTGAAACACACACAAAAATACAAGCTCGCTGTGTGCAATCCTACACAAAACCCCTGCAGGGATCTGTTGTACGGGGCTGTTGATCACTGCTTCATAAACACTGTTGGGTTGCAACACACAATCTTGAGTGAGTGAACTGCTGATTACATGTTTTGTCTATAAAAACTGTAAAATGCCTGTGAAACTGCTTCAAAATGGTCTGAAATTCAAAGATGTTACGGTTTCACTTCTGACAAGAATGGGCTCTTGTAAGCTGCTTTGGGCAACAACAACAAAAAAAGTCTGCTAAAAGATAAGAATTAAGAAGCAGGGCTGAAGGAGCGTTTTATGTTTTTGCTTGGAAAATAACTCATAAAATAAATGTAGTGTCTCAAATCTTTCGAGATCAGATATTTGAGCTGAACAAACCGAGCTGAATCAGATTCTGAGACAATCTGTTCATTTCTCTGACCGGCTGAGCTCTCCTCAGTAAACCCGGGAAGGTCGTGGCACATAAAACGGCAGAATTCTACACCAGCTTGCTAGTGAGGATGTCGGCGTCGCTCTCAGTCCTGCAATATTTCATATCTGAGCTGACCGTGGTTGAAACTCCTGCTAGCTTGGTGCTGCGTTCAGGTACTCAAAGTTTGCACAGAATTCTCAATACGAAACCCCGGAGGCCGTTTATAGAGGAAGAAGACAACCAGCATCAACTCAAGAACCTTAAATGATGCTCGTTGCGCAGTAGCTGGAACACTCGCTGTAATTAACCACAGTAAATGACAAACACGAAGAATTACACATGAGCCTCCAACTTAAGAGTCCTGTCTCCTCTCGGCCTAAATCCTGTCATCAAAATCAGTTGAATTTTAAATCAGGTTACGGTCGAGCGAAATTTCAATGCACCAGCATACTGTTTGTCACCGCTTGGCACCAGCAGAGGGCGCCGCTGCTCATTAAAACTACATAATGCTGCTTTAATAATTTGAAATTGCCAAAACAGAGACATCCACAGCAGGACGGTGCGGTGTCGTATCAACTCTTAGCAATAATAACTCTCAGCTCACTGGCTTCTCCTTCGCGAGAGATCGCTCTCGGTTCACTGGTTCACAAGTTGAACTGTAATGTTCGGTCTTGTTCTGGTTCAGTGAGCGAGGGCTACAGCACACAGTCGGACCCCCCCAGTTCCCAGGCAAGCCCTGGACAATTCAGTTTACAGACCTTTTGAACTGATCTTCTTAATTAACCGATTCAAATGATTCAGTTCACTGAACGCAACTGCTGCGCTCACGAATATTATCAGAAATAGTTACCTCCTACACGCAGAAGTGGAGCCAGACTTGCAATAATCCACAGTCTTCCATGAGCACATCTGAAAACGCTGACATTTGAGGAAATCTGAAGACATGTACACAAACACTTGTTGCAAAACAGTTACAGGAGGTGTTGCATGGGATTTTTGTGAGTCTATCCAGGTCATTGTAGTGAGTCTTGGGGGGGGGGGGGGGGGGGACACAGAGCAGAAATGACAGATTTGTTTCCATAATCCAAGATGTAATCCCATGACCGAACCTCTGGATCAAACCGGTCTGGGGAAAGTTTAGCACAGGTGTACTTTGACCCGCTGGGCCTGACAGATCACCGGTCAGCTTCACGCACCACCGACACACGGTGCTGCGGAGCAGATCTATTGTAGCGACTGGAACATGCCAGATCACGCATTCAGGCTAAAGAATACCGGCCTTCTTTCTGTTCTCTCCCTGCTAGTTAATGACGATCCCTTTTTTTTCACCAGCAGCAACCTACCTGTGACTGTGCACGCCGCTCCGCTCGGCCACCTCCCCTATGCCGCACACAGCTGCGCTTCTTTCCGAGGAAACATGTTGTCTGCATCCCACGACACACACTCTCTGCTCGGACACAAACGCGGACTACAGCTGCGTATCTGAGGTAGACAGATTCCCATTAAAAACTATGACAGGGCGCGACATGGCTGAGGCAGCGTGGGAGTCATTCCGGAGCCACGACTGACTGCTGAGAATCTGCACCTTGCACCGGGAGCGCGCACTCCAGTGCCCGCGCCTTGGATGATTTAGCCTCAGGGGGTTCCCAGCAGCTCCTGTCAATGTCAAGGGCCCGATTATGAGGGAGGCATGACAGTCTGCATGGGGGCCCCTGTTTCATAACAATCAGCAGCCCCAGGAGCCCCATCTGGCGGGTGGTGAGTTGTTTGGTAATGCCTGGTAGCGAGTTACATAACTATCCAGTGTAGGTGGGGTGGCAACAGTGAGAGGAGGGAAACCTGGTGTGCAAATCACTAATCCTGATATCATCTCACTGGTGCGGGAGCGCTCTTCAGCTGCTCCTCCTGAGCATTACTTGAAACAGAAGATTCATCTTAACGACCTTTGTGGCATTGATCGCTTCATTAAAACCTTTTTTTTTTTTTTTTTTTGGACAGAGTTGGTAGTCGGTGTGTTTGTCAGGTATGAGACGTAAGAGAGTTTATCTTAAAGCTCAGTCATAATGTCTCCTTTCTATAAAAAAAAACTACATATAAATAAAATGGCTACCAGATTTCCTCATGTGCAGCTTCACCCCCCAGCCCACCTAGCCCTAACCCACAGAGATGTCTGCAAAACCACGACTTTCTTTTTGCATATCTGTTACAATGAAAGTTAAAACACACACACACACACACACACACACACACACACACACACACACACACATAAACAAATTGGCAAATTGGCATAGACAACCTGAAAATAAAGTTAAGCTTATTGTGATTATATTGACTGGTATTGTGATATGATTTGCGATATTAAAGGGAATGTTAATGTTTGCATCAAACAACAAAATGTGCTGGTCGTCTGATGGTCATCTGATATCATCTTCATCTTTATCTGCGTCAGACACAGACGATGATGTGCAGGCAGGACATGTCTGCACCACAATATTTGATCTGGAATCGGATTTTAACACACAATTATCCTTTCTTTTTTTTTAAGGATACTGCACCTTCCTGCAGCTTGAAAATTGTGATCTTTCTTCACGCTGCACAGCTCCCATACAAGCAGATGTCAAACACTTCTTTTGAATTTGGTGTGCCTTTTTCCCTGCATTTTAAATTGTTGTTGTTGTTTTTTTTTTGTACCAACTAGCCTCAAGAATAAAATTTCTCCAAATGCGACAATGGAAAGTTACAAGCACAAAACATTTAAAGCTCTATTTTGAAAGAATGTGCAGGCTCCTTTGTCAGTCTGTGCCGCTAAAGGATTCTTGTGTTTATCCGCTGGATTAAGTGCACTTCTCCTCAGGTGTATGCAGACGGCTGCTCATTTGTTTGTTTCTCCCTGAGGGAGTTTGAACAAAAGCGCAAAGGTCATTTTGACAGACCTCTTCCCCTTTCAAGTTATTTGTTCTCTTTGTTCTTGCAGAACCGCCACACCATTCATTCCTTCATGTTTGGGTGCGGGAGGCACAGGTGAGAATATTAACCACTCGGCATGATTTTTGAAAACAAATGTTTCAGCATTAAAAAAAACAAAAAACAAAACTATGTTATGAAATCGGAGGATAAATGGGATTTGTGGGAATAAAGGATTCCACACATGGCTCTTTAACTCCAGGGCTTGTGTGTCCTGGGTGAAAATATAAAATAACCACAAAAAAAACCCCACCCTGACCTGATTAAACTCATCTTGCCCGCTCTCTGTCCAACACTTACACCCTGTGTCCAGCGTATGAACTACAACATCCTCACGGATAAGATCAGAGTCGTCCCCGTCCTGACAAAACCACAAGACAGAAAAAAAAAAACCCAACCTCTTTTGATTTTTTTTATTATATCAAAATACAAAAATTTCAGAGGAAAAATTCGTATGGGACTAAGCATTTGAAATGATATGGTGACATGAGTACAGCACTGCGTTCATATTCTCACAGACATGCCATAGATAGAGCATAGATCATGTGCTAGGCCCGTGTCTACGTCATGAGGAGCCACCAGGAGCTGTGAGCCTGTGCATCTTTTTTTGTTTGTTTGTTCGTTTTTTTTTTCCCTTTAGAAGGCTTTGCTATCATTACAGCCAGGCCAGATGTGGGGTGCTTTTAGTTCATTAAGTTTTGTGTTTTACTCCAAAAAAGAAACAAGATCCATGGCAGTTGAACATGAAGAGTGAGTCAGACATGATCTATACAGAATTCACTGGACAGCAGTGGCAAACGAGAAATAAAAGTAATACAAATATTATACATAAGGCTTTGGTACAGCACCATACAGTATGAGTTAATTGCTCACAGAAAGTTAAGTGAAGCTTAATACCTGATGCGGTGACAGATGACGAGTCTAAAAACAGACCAACGAAAAGAGGAAACATCAGGTTATCATTTTTAAAACAGACAAAAGTTTGTTTTTTTTTTTAAAAAAAAGGTTTTTGCTTTGAAGTATTTACATATGAACATCGTTGAAGACATGTTTCAACTAAGAGAAGAACAGTATGGAAACAGATTTTAGCACAAGGAAACGTAGAATACAGAATGTAAACAAGTGATGAACAGCACGGAGTTCAGAGGATGAAAATGAAATGTATATTTTCTTCCTTTTAAGCACTACGTGGCTTGCTTGAGTATGAGCATTTAGCTAAAACAGTTAACGATGTAGTGCTTATTGTAGCCTACGGTAATAATCATAATAATAATCATAATAATCATAATAATACATTCTACTTTCTCAGTGCTGGTACACATGAAAAAACAGAGAATATAGAAAATACTACATATTCTATTTTCCGTCCAGTAACAACCAGCTCAGATGTCCATGAATGATTGCTAAATAGGCGTTTTTGTATTGTCTCTACATGCAAGATTAATACAATAAAAAAATCAAATCGGTTCTAAGTATCATCCTACCAGAAGCTAGTGATGCACTAAAAGCTGTAAGCAGAAAAATTGGAGAGCACAAAAAATAAAAAAGATCAAATCAAACTGAGCTAACAGTACGTCCAAAGCAGCCCTCGTTAAACACTGTACATGTTTCTTTTTGAAAATGCAAAAAAGAGCCCGGAAGACGACATCCATTCTGAAAAAACCCACGGAGAGGACGCGAGTTAACGGCGTCCCCCACACACCAGCGATGCATACAAAGGTGGTCTGACGGTGACTCGTGGCTATACTGTACAGTACTAGTGGGAACTCTAGAAATGTGGCAAGACGACTCGAGACGCTGCAGTAGTAGTGTGCTTGAAAAAACAGTGCTGCTAACCAAAGACTGACCTACAGGAAGTACGTGTGTGTGTGTGTGTGTGTGTGCGTGTGTGTGCGTGCGTGTGCGTGTGTAGAAAAGATCCCCTTCATGGCCTGACGATGCTCTCAGATTCCCTCCCATGTGTCCTGTGGTGCAGACTAATCAAAATCAGGTATATGTTTCCTCTTTTAGGCTGGGTTAATATTCTCAATATCATCACAAGTATACTTTAGAGAGGGTACCTTGGAAGCACAGACAGACATTGCAAACACACTATAGAAACAGGTCATCTTGAGTTCATTTGAAAGTAGCATCACAAATCTCTATTATTGAGGTTATACTACTATTTTCCAGTATTGTCTATCACTGTCATCACACCATGAAACTGTTATGATAAGGAACTATAGCGTCTACCGGAGCTAGTTTAGTTGTTCAAACACACAAGGGCCGAAACCTGTGGAAAAAGAAAGAAGGAAGAAAAAAAAAAAAGGATTAAAAAAAAAAAAGAATTAAAAAAAAAAGTTTCTATTCTACAGCACCACAAAGTTGAACATAGCACCAAGTCATAATGTTCAAAGCAACTATGCCCTATCACACGTTTTCTTTATCAAACTAATGTAAACACAATTTCCTCCACAGTACGTATTGTACATGACTATAGCATGTCTGTAGAAAAAGGTCTCCTTCAGTTCATTCGCTTTGGACACCTGAAGGTGAAGAGATCTGAAGTGAATCTACATGTGTGCTCATGAACGGGCAAAATACAGTATTACTTGTTCCAGAAATATTATAGAGGGCGACACACTTCTGCTTCTAAAGCTTTTTCCAATGAGCATTCACGTACTATACATCAGAGAAAATACTACTCAACTTGTGCAGCCAGCGGGCTATGGCAATAATACATTGTACGGTACTAACATTAAGATTTCTTCTCTTCTCCGACAAAATAACGTTTTGCTAAAGTATGACAAATGAGGCACCTTAAAATGTTTTAAAAACATCATTCACTTAAAGCCGTACTGTAAGCAAATACTTTTATATATAATCTAATTTTTCTTGGGATCCTCTCGACATTTTCATACATCCTCACCCTTTCTGTAAAACATGGTTTGATTTATCTTTACAAATACAATACACACCATGTACAGTACATAACAAATATAGATTTTTTTTTTTCCTTCCTCCTCGTATCTTACATGAAACGAATTTAAGGTAGAATATGCACTTTCACTTTTCAGGCAATCGTCACCTTCTCACGTGTCAAAGAGATTTCAGCAGACAGTTGATTATTGATTTCTCTGATTTGTTAGCAGGTGGGAGGTTTATCTGATATGTCTGTCTTTGAGTGATTGAAATAGCATAAAGTAAAAAAAAAAAAAAAAAAAGAAGAAGGAAATATTTGCTCTTTTTTTTTTGTAGCTGTCAGAAAAAGAAGAAAAAAAAAGGAAAAAAAGAAAAAGGAGCTCAGTTGGGAACCTGCGTGGGGCCTACCAGTTCCATTTGGACTTATTACGCCAACTGGCGACCTCACCGATCGCAGCTGCACCATAAACAACGTTAACGGTCATTCAATGTACTGTGACATCGGGACATTCATTTCCTGTACAGCAAAACATACATTCATTATCGGTTAGTGTCAAAAATTAACACACATACAGAGAAGTAGCTAGCAAGTAATATACAGTTGTTAAAGATAAACAGTCAGGGTGGCCAGTGTTGGAGTAGTTTTCCATTGCTTGTAACACTTTCCGTTTTAATGAGGCATCCTCCTCTAACAGCTGCTGTTAAACATTAACATCCTTGCTGTACCGGTTTGTTCTTTTCTGCATGAAAACGCGCGTACAGGACATCTGTACGTTTCCACTGAAGTTCTAGTTATTGATTTGCCTTTTTTTTTTTTCCTTTTTTTTTTTAAATAAATGTTTGTTTTTTTTTAAACCCAGATATGTCTCTTCCTCCAGGTTCTGTCCATTGACTTGGATATACACAGCTGAAGCAGCTACCCATTTAAAATATAAATGTAAAAATGTGGGGGAGAGAAAAAAGAAAAAGAAAAACAGGAGTCATGCATCCTCTGTGGCATTTTTTTTTTCTTGTGTCCTTGGCAGAGAAAGTAAAAACGCACATACTATAAGAATCCTCCTCGAGAGGGACAGGTATGAGAAGGCGACGAAAAAGGCAGTTGCTTCTTATGTTAGAAAAACAAGAGGAAAAGGCCAAAAAAGGCACCTTAAGATGTGCCACACTTCACAAATGATTCCTTAATCATGAAATACATACTACAGTACACTTACAATTCATCACCCTGTTCTTCTATCCCTACAAGTCCAACCTGTGTTGAGCGTGTTTTGATTTCCAGTTCTCGCGAAGGCTATGGTCTTTGTCTTAACACGGTGCCGGGATGAGCACTCCATTGAAGACACAGTTGTCTTCGTGGTTGGCATTGAAGAGTACATCAAAATTAACACAACATGTCAGCTGTTACTGATAATAAAAAGCTAGATAAAGTTAGGCCATATTATCTATCTGAATGAGTGTGGCGCGCGCGCGCGCGTTTGTGTGTGTGTGTGTGTGTGTGTGTGTGTGATAGAAACCTTTTTATCCATACTTTACATATGTAAAAAGGTCAAGTACGTACAGTATACCACAAGAATTACAGCAACTCTGCGTTTACTCTGAGGTATATTATGTGGTAAGAACCCTGTGTTTAAATACTGACACTATTTGTATTGTAGGAAAGGTAGACTCATGTCCGTGTCTGTGGACACACCAGGCTTAACAGTACACCGTATCACTGAAAAACCTAAAGATATATGGACCCCAATGACCAGTGAGTGAAAAATCTTTAACGTGTTGTGACATACTCAACCAACACATTTTATTACTGTAGGAGGAAGCTGAATTCCCTTGTTTTACTATTTATATACATTATATATTTTCAAGTGAGATTCCTCAGAGACAAGTAGAGGTGACGACTCAGGACAGCATCCTGTTCTTGTCTTCAAATTTCTAACCCCCAGTGCACTCAGACTGATGTTTCCTGCTCCCCAAACACAGGTTAGAGATGAAAAGAGACTTGATACAGAGATTGGGGCGGAGCAGCAAGGGCTGAGGTGGGGTTTAAGTCGAGTCCAATGGCTTGGCCTGTCATTGACAGTGGTGGGCACGCAGGTCAGCGGAGAGTCCCGTAATTCGGGCCCTCAGAGTCCGCACTGGCCAGAATGCCTGTCTGGTCCTCCTCCGACTGTCTGCGATGTAGGAAGGAGGTCAAGTAGCGATAGGGGTTCTTCTTATTTTGCTTTTTCCTCTTCCTGTGAACGTTGAGATCCTCTCCCTCTTGGGCTGTCTGAGATTGCTGCTGGGTCTGAGAGGGAGACACACCTGCAAAGAGAAGAAGCGCACCGGTAACTAGACAGAGCTCAGACGGCGCAGACCTCGGCCGAGCAGGCTGCAGAACATCAGCATTAGCAAAATCAATCATACCTTTTACCCCCAACCGCCAAAAATAGTCATCGATCCACCACCAACACCATCCGTACCACCTCCAGGAGCTCAACACGTATTTCTCTAATTAAAATACATCACCTCTACGAATTTCAACAAGAAATTTGGTCCCACAACAGCAGACATCAGCGACCTTCAGCTGCTGAGGTCTGGGGAATTCTCAGCAGCAGTGAGGACAGACACTGACAACCTCACACCCTTTTGTCAAACACACGACGTGCACACCCAACTGTCCTCCGCGGTGAAGAAAATGGAGACGCAGCAAAGAGCTTAGTGACAAAAATGAAAGAGCCTCTCTGCATGTGTGTTATGGTCTGAGAAATACTTTTAACAAATACTATCCTGTGTGTGTCTGACATTGCTTGTGTAGGAAAACAACTAACACATAGAAAGCTTCAAAACATGGCCTGCTTGGGAACGTACGACTATTTATTGTTTAACTGCTGGACACACGACGTCTCTCACAAACGTCCACATTATACCTGCGTGTGCTGAATTTTGGACCGTTACTGTCCAGGATATTAGTGATGTCATAAAGCCCACAAAGGAACTGTGAGCTTTCTCATCCTTCCGGTGTCAAACTCTGCACGCGCTTCATTCTGCACAGTCAATCTCAAACATTCAACTACGGGAGCAGGAAGAAAGACACATTATTGACTGGAGGATGACTTTAAAAATGGTTGCAATGTTTGATGTTTCAAACCTGATGTGTGTTCCGTTTCTGTATCTTTTTTTTTTAACTATTTAATTATTTCCACACATACTTAAACCTGAAACTAAATCAAAATCTTCCCATTAGTATTTGACAATCGAACACACGCGGACGTGGCCGTGGTAAGACCGCACCGCCCACATATTCTGGGTAAATCTATGTTCTGTAATTGACTGACTAACCTGTTCTCCTGCGGGACGTTGTGTTGTTATTGTTGTTGGCAGCCACGCCCTTGGCTTTCGTGATACAGTGGTGTAGCAGTGCTGGTAAGCTCTCAGACCCAGCAGGATCACTAGACGCACCTAGAGGTTCCCTGAGAAGAGCAGAGAGGAACAGCATACGTTGCTCTGCATTAATCCAACAGGCGTGTTCACTCCTGTCTCAGAGTGAAAAGACAGAATGGCACTTGCATGGCTAGTTCCAGTTAAGTGCTATCATATGATTTGATGAGCTCTTGCACGGCTACTGAGAGCCCTTTCACTAAGATGATGAATTTCCACTTTCTATCTGCGTTGATGGATGACAAAAGTTAGACACGAAGAGGGAAAGAAAAGAGAAGACGAAGAGAGAAAGTGAAAGCGAGGAGGAACAGTTGACAAAAAGTGGATTTGGTGAATTTATTGGCTCAAACAATCATTACATTAAAGACCCAGTGCTGGATTGAGGTTCCATTTTGGCTAAATTTGAGCCACTCCAGGTGACCTTTGATTCATGATCAGGAGGTTTGGTTGTGCTGGGATGAAAATAAGCATCATAGCTGCAACTAAGTTCTGGGCCTTTAAATAGTGACTGCTTCAGAAATGTTGGCAATATTGGTCTCTTCGCTATATAAAACTCATAAAATGAAAATAATCGCAGGAACTGTGAAATTACTGTTCCTGAAACTCTAATTGACGTTCCTCTGATAGCACTTTTTCACGCTTCACAGGATGTGCATCAGTAATTTCGTTTGACAAATTGCGCTAACATGCAAGCATGTGGGGAGGTTTCTGTTTCAAAATAGAACACAAATATGGAAATTTTATTCAACTCTCACACACTATTTTCATTTCATGAGTGATACATGCTAAGTTGAATGAAAATAATCCTTGTTCAAGTAGCAAAATAATCACGAGTTCAAGTATCTTCACTCTATGCAGTTTTACCTCATACCGAATACTCTGGTTTTGTTGTCCATCTCTAACAGAAAGATGCAATGCAATTTAGTTTCCTCACCAACTCTTAACATTAAGGGCATTTTCACTCCTGTTGACTAATCGCTCAGGTCGGAATCAGTTGCTGAGCTCGTCAGCTTGAAGCATTTTGTCCTTTTCACACTGCGTCCGGGGCAGGAGCAGAAAGAGTACACATAACAAGCAGGTCCTACGTTCTCGACTGGAGCAAATGTACTATTCTTATGAAGTTATTTGTTCATTTTTGCATTTTTTTTTCTCCCAACTACAGTTTGGACGCATCCAAATATTCTCAGCACACTTGATTACAAGGCTAGTTTAGCCCAAACCAGCTCAGATCACCCTGCAAACAGACTGCACCGGCCCGTTGATGTCACAGAAAGGTTTTGTTTTTTTGTAAAGATCTTGGTCCAGGTGGATTAAGTGTGATTGTTGTGTTCATACCTGCCAAAATGAACCAGTTTGGAGTGAAAATGCCCTTAAGTTCAGATTCAGGAGGCTCAAATGTTTTGTTTTTAGTTTTTTTTTTTTTTTTGGCCTTTCAAAGAACTGCGCAACAAACAGCTTCAAAATCTGACTTAACGCCCAATTAAGTCAAGTTGTGGCGCCCAACATGTACAAGGCAAAGAAACAGAAAGCTTTAGAGATGCAGTCCGTCACTTGTCACTGTGGAGAGAGAGATTGAGAGGCATTAGCAGAGAGGGGGAGACACATCTGAGAATCAACAGTCCTGGACAGATAGAAAACTTCACCATTAAACTGTGTTCGGAGGCCACAGTGTGCTAAATATCGTACATTTCCATAGACATAAACACTGTACAGCACACTTTCATAAACATGAACACTGCGTACAGAGGCTTCACCATGCTGACGGGAGGAGATGGCAGGAAGAGGAAATGGCCGTTAAAGAACAAGTCACATGACAGGAAGAGGAAATGGCCATTAAAAACAGTCACATGACAGAAAAACGAAAGCACTTAGGACAACAAATGTGACAAAAAATTTAGTTTGAGAATTGTTGTTATTTGTTTGGTCATAGAGAGAAGTTTAGAGAATGCATGCATGGCATTTTGCACATGGAACAAAACTTTAAAGGGGAATACTCCAGTCCATCATACATGTGCGTCCTCTAGTGATTCAAGGCTTTTTTTGTGCAGGGAAACATTTTCAGACAATCCAAAGACAAAATCAAATGCTTCTCCAAGGTCCAAAACCACTCCTGGAGCCTAATTCCTGCAGCCTTTGCCACAGCAGGCGTACTGTGCCTTGGAACTGTATTGGCAAACGTATCCTGCGGTCATTGTTAGCGTTAGTTGTACTTCACTTGAATCCAGCACAGAGGCACAACCCAAAGCAATTCCCCTTTAAAGGAGAGAGTGATTAGAGCCCTCCCCCTGCTGACCCCTCCCCTCTCAGACATGGGTCCGACCCTTACCTATTGCGGCGTAGGGGACCGGGTCACAACAACGCTGCCCAGATAGCTGAGATCAATCAAAAACAAATCAGGTAAGACCCTTACCCTCTATAAAGCAGCAGCAGCCCTACAAGCTACGATCCCTTAAAGGCCATTGATAGTGCAGGAGCAAGTCTCGGCCTCACGGCCTCGGCTACTGTGTGGCGGGAGGTTCTAGGGCTGTGAGGTGGGTGTGAGGGGCGCAGGAACATCTACGGCACAGAAATGCAGCGGGGCATCAAATTGTATGTGTCTCAGCAACAGTTTTACATCGGCGTAAAGGCACTTCCTATGTGTCTGTAGGGGCACTGGTCTAAATTTAATGGAAAGTTTAAAATCAAAAAAAAAAAAGAAAAAAAGAAGTTATGGTGAGATTTTAAAATCCTGCTTAATCTCAGACGGTGTTGCAGGTTATGTGCAAGAGCTCATTTTGATGGGTTCCACTTCGTATGAAGGAACCCTTTACTGGGGGTCGATAAGTTGCTGCTAAATGCTTTGTTAACAGCAAATGAGTTGTGCTCCATAGAAAATACAAATTATTGTTAGGTAATTCCTCCAATGTAAGTTTGATGTCAGAGATTTCACAAAGTGGCGGCAGAGCATTTGAAGAAGAACATATTCTCTATTAATTACTAACACACATTAAAAGTACAATACATGCTAGGTCTGCTTTGGGGTTATTAGCAAGCGAGGCACGATTGACCACTTTTAAGGTTTTTCTTCTCTTTTTTTTGCATTTATATCTGATGACTTGATGGATTGTTACCCTTTCATAGATGTTCCACACTCCTGTCAACCCACATGTGGTTCATGTTCATGTCTGTTCTACAAAGTAGCACTGAACCATTTATAAGTAAGTTGCTGACTGCTCAACATGAAGATACCTCCTGCTAGCGCTTGAAACGTGATGTCGTCATCTCTTGTTTTAATCGGCAGTACTTAAAAATACCTCTTTTGATCATCCCAATTAGAAAAATGGTACAGTTGTTTTTTTTTACAAAAGCAGAGAACCAGGTAGTGAACTTACTTTTTTAATGCGTTTTCTCGAGAAAACAAGATAATGAACTTGTCATCTTGAGACACAAAGCATTCGTTTTCTCAAGATTGTAAGGCGAATGAACCCACGATCCTGAGAAAAAGGGCTTAGTTTTCTTAAGGCAACGCAATACCAACTTGAGATCTTGAGACAACTGCATCAAAAAGTAAGTGAGCATGCTTGGCTGCGCTCACCTTCTGTAGTTTTGAACAAAGGGATAAACGTCTTTCGAGTTGGAATCTAAATGTTCCAATTGTTCGTTTTAGAAGTGAGTAGTATATTTCAGTTTTCACATGCCATCAAACGGTCAATACTTATGTAATTTACGACTGATACAATTTGTGCTAAATGCAATTACATGCTTTCTGCATATTAAGGAACAATATGCATGTTAATTATGCATAAATGGAAACATCAAATTAAAACTGGATAAAGTACTGAGGAAATTTGGAATATAGAGCAGATGGGGAGAGAAGTCTCCTCTTTAAATCAACATGTGACTACTCTCTAGTGGAATGGATCACCTACCCTGAGGCTGATATCTGGAGCTGAGAGGGCTCTGAGGGTAGCATCTCCTCCTCTGTCCTTCTCTGGGATGGCCTCTGCCCGAAAACATCCCTGCCCTCTGGAGGAGGAGAAGGGGACTGGGAGGGATAACTGGCTGCAGTGGAGGCATAGGACATGTGGGCGTGGTAACTGGGGCTGGGCTGCTTGGCGCTGTGGCTCTGAGTGGGAGAGGCAGTCAGGGAGGACCTCCGGGAGAAACTGACCGTGGCCGAAGACTGCAGGGTGATCTCAGGCATCTCCAGAGACCGAGAGGTGCGGAGGATGCTGGGGCGCGGAGGGGGGCGCACTAGAATATCTGGAGAACCTGGCTGGGTGCTAAGGGGACTTTGGGAGAGCGGAGAGAGACGGGAGGGCTGGAGTACTAGAGGGGGTAGGCTGGGGTCTGCCCGGCGCCCTGCCCTCGGGCTGAGCCAGGACTGAGGGCTACTACTGGGGGCTGTGCTTGGGCTCCCTGCACGGGCTGCCGGGTCAGGGTAAGGCAACACTGGTACACCCACACCGTGGGCCGTGTGTCTGAGCTGGCCGAGACTCTGGGCCTGTTGCATAGCTAAACGCCTAACCGGAGGCCCCAGGGGCCTGTCTCTGCCTGGGGGAGCCACGGGGACCTCCAGCTGCAGGAGTCTAGGGCTTGTTGGATCCTTTAGGGGTGGGAGGTGTAGGTGACTAGGGGGGAGCGAGTGAGGAGGGTACGTGGGTGGGTCAGGGATGCCCTGGGGATGATGTAAGGGATGGGGGGGTGGATATATGAACCGTGGACCCTCTAGACCCAGGAAGGGTAACTCATGAGGCTGCCAGCTCTCAGGTGAGCGAGGAGGAGGGCTGTGTGTGTGAGACAGAGAATGGCCGGAAGCAGTATACTGATGGTGCTCCATCTCGCCACTCTCCTCAGGGATGGAGGGGTAACCAAAGGGCCCCTCGGCGGTGCCTGGGGGTGATGACAGAGCGGAGCTATGCGGGCTGATGTCAGGCATGTAGAATGGTGGTGGAATCCCTGATTCAGTGCGGCTGCCTAGATAACCATAGAATGGGCCCTGGGGGAAGCCCCGGTAGCGGGAGGATGGGGCCTGCCCTGAGGCGTGAAGTGCACTGCCCTCTGCAAAGCTCATACCTTCCATGGGCCTGTGTAGACGGGGGCTGTAGGTGGGGGGCTGCGTTGACTCCAGGCTGGAGGATGTTGGGGAGAGCTGCGGCCGCAGGGTGGGCATGATGGGTGGCAGAGGCCCGGGGTCAAAATCATTCTCCTCATCAGACTGACGAAACTCGGGGTACATGTCAGATTCCTCTGCGAAGGGAAAGCCCTGGATGCGACGGGGTGGTGGGCTGCTCTCCATGACGAAGCGGCCATCAGGGCCACGACTTATTAACTCAATAGGCGTGGTGACCTCTGCCTCATGCTTGGACACACTGTATTTCTTGCTGGCTATGGCACGCTTGGTTTTCTTGTAGAAGGACAGCTCTTTGTCTTTTTCTCTCAGAGGGCTGGGCAGCTTCCTGACGTACAGGCCTGGACCGTGGGAACCCTCTGAAGAAAGAGAGCGGGGCCGAGATGGAGGGGAGCTCTCTGGACTTATCTTCCCCGATGATAACCTGACAGAGAGAACCAGGGCAGACACACGGTTTGGCTCAATTCAACAAACAGCGCGACCCTACGGAAAAGTACGAAAATAAGATTCAAAATCAAACAAACACCTACAATGCCGTAAAATAATGGGCATGAATGCAGTTTCATTCCTAACAAACAGATGACAAGCCAAAGCACTCTGTTACTGATGCCATGATAATGGGCTGCATTATAATAACAACCAGTTTATGGTGGCGGCATCATCCTGATATGACAGCAGCTAATGAACCAAGCCAGAAAGAAGGGATGAGGGGAGAATCAAAGACGCAACCATGACAACCGTATCACAGATCTACTGACTCTACATCTTCAGCAGACGAGAGACCAATTTCCATATGCTGCACCAAATGGTGATATGAAGAAAGCAGATGACATATAACCAGGCCTCATTTGCCCACACCAGGAGCAGCATAGTCAACACTTACTGGGTCACTGAATGCATCAGGAAGACATATTTTATAGAATGCATATACACAGTACTGTACTGTACATGCAGCTGAGCCGATGCAATTTAATCCCTGAATGGTGTGTGAAAGTCTGTGCATGCAGAAATGCCAGCGGTAGGCTTAACAACAACAGCTAGTCATTGTCAGTAGATCATTTCTGTGCAATGCATTAACCATGCAGCCAAGCCAGTGCAGTGCAGCACACTCTGGGTTTTGGTGCAGGCAGGCACTCACAGGGGGCTGGCGGGCGGGGGCAAGAAACTGCTCCTGGCAGGCTCGTCCCAGCAGGGCTCTACCCCTGGCAAGGGGGTGAGAGGAGGCCTGCGATGGGAGACAAACGACATGGGCCTGGTTCGTCTTTTACTACGAGTGCAGGAAGGACTAAGAGTGAACTCCCTGACCTGCCTGGACCATTTCATAAAATAAATAAAAGTGTCGGATACTGAAAGTTTACCAAAAGCCACAGGCAGACTTTTTTTTTTTCTGGAATGGGATTAACACAGATTACTGTCACAAATGAGCCTGTGTTGAGATTGAAATGCAGTCATACATGTACATAAGTATTACAGACAGACAAATACACACATGTGGCTGATACTGTACATTAAATGTGCAGCTAAACAAAATTAGCATTATTAAACACTGAGAATCATGCAGAAAGCAGACAGCGTTTGAGGTTAAAGAACACAGATGGATCAAAAATCAATACAGATACTGCGGCTTGGGCACTCAGGGTAATGTGCTTAAAATGCTGACTTGACTGCTCTGAACTCTTAATCCACCCACGATCTGCAAGAGGTTGCTACTGTGCATGTTCTTCTGCACCTCCTAAATACCTCAAGCATTACATCCATGTTTTTTTGTTTTTGCTTCGTCCAGGGCTTTTTCTTTTGTGCGTCTTACACATTTTATACTTCCTATGCATTTAGCCGCTAAATCCAGTGGCTGGCTTTGGAATAAGCTGAACTATGGTATGATTTACATGGTGAGGTGCAGAAGAAGATACACAGTCACCGCTGGCAGATTGGAGGGTGTCCTTGGCTTTACTTACGGTGACTCTATGCTTTTCCTGAAGTGTGTCACCGACAAGGGAGGATCTGAGAGGGCAAAGACATTTTAATTCAGCATTTCGTCAGTCCAGCGCCACCAGTAGAAGTCAGACAAGAACTACTGGATGTAGTTCGTCAATAGGCAGGCTGACATACCTGGTTTACGCTTGAGTTTGCGACGGTGCTGCTTATTGACAAAGCAAGCTGCAAGAGTGCTGAACAGTACTGCCGCCGCCAGAAAACAGATAGTTGCCACAACACCCGCGACCACAGGCCGCGCCAGCCCCTCATCAGCCACTTCCGCAGGGGGGAAGGGGTCTAAACAGGGAGGTTACAAAAACACCCATCTATTCATTTCACTTGAAGCGTGTCAATTTGTCATCCCATGTTTGTGAAGTAACGCACCTGTACTAGACACTCCCACTACGTTGCTGCTCTCACTGATCAGGTCATCCATGACAGCCATCACTCGAAACTCGTACCAGGATTCCTGTCAGACAGACACATCAAACACATCTTTGTCTTTTCTTCATCTGTTGACTCTCGGGTTTACAAAGAGAAAAATATTAATTATTTAATGTATAAATTTAACAGTCCACTGTGACTTGGAGGAATCTGGTGACAGATATGAAATATAATATTGATGTTTTCATGAGCGCATGATCAAGAGTAATTGTGCTTTAATTAGAAAGAGGCTTCCAGATCTACAAGGGGATCAAGTCCTCTTCCACAGAGCCTGCCATGTTTCATCTGCAGTGGCCTGGAACGGACAAACATCACAATGTTTTTGGCACTGACACTGGTTTTACACTTGGAGTGGATACAGCAAATCTCTGGTCACATGCTCCCCCCAGTGGATTTGGACTGATTGTTTGATTTCTAGTTTGCTAACTGCATTAAAGCACTTGTGAGGAATGAATTACAGTACATATTCAGATACAGTGAAGAATAAGTGGCTGCTGGCGTTGGCTATCTACTTTGTGTCATGAGACACTGTAGATTCTTCTACACACTCGGGAATGTGGCAATGAAGCATGAACGTACTACACATACCGTAAGTACTTTACAAGCTATTTTTGTGGCTTAAATTGTAAGGGTACCTCAAAAGAGGAAGCAACAAACACAGCCATGTCTTTTCTACATATCTATGTGTGCTTGTAATTCACCTGAACAAGGTCTCTGGCTATAAGCTCAGTCTCCGTGGATGGGATCAGGTCGTCCAGGACCTCCCATCTCTCCCCGAGGCGGAACTCCATGATGTAACGGTTGATGGGTGAGGAGTGGTTGGCTGGAGGGAGCCACGTGAGGAGGACACCGTGCTGCGTGCGGTTGGCTGTGAGGCACCGTGGTGGAGTAAGGAGCACCAGTGGTTCTGGGGTACCCAGAGGAGAACCTGTGGAGCCAAGCAGACAAAAACTAAGATAGAGGACTTCAGTCGAGGTGCAGATAGAAACATCTCAGTGAAACGTAAGCACGGTTGAGAATTGAGAGGACACTTGGCTTTGATAGCTGTTTTGTAACAAATAAGTGGTGCATTGAGTTGCTCAAGAGGAAATACAGAGTGTGCCAGGATAAAGTGGAGTGGTTTAGCACTCTGAATGTAAAACAGACTGAGTTCTGAGAGAGCTGTCTCTACAGGGCTGACCTTCATTCCAAACAGCTAAACTATGCTGTGTTGCAACTTTACACACAAAAACAAAACCATTTTGATAAAGTTAGGAGCACCCCTGCCTCACCTGATTAGCGTCTTAACTCTGCACGATGTAAGTTGTGCAATGGTTTTTTTTTTGAACATTTTTATTTAATTCATCAATTCATCATCAGGGAAGAATTAATTTTCAACTTTGGTCCTTCTGCAAAATGTTACAAATAAAGACTCTGAAATAAAACACACAGTTAATATCGAAATCAAGTCCGAGTTTGAACCAGTTGTTAGCCAGGCATGAGCACCTGGGGGTGTGTGTGTGTGTGTGTGTGTGTGTGTGTGAGTGTGTGTGTCAGAGCTAGTGTCTTTCAATAGCAAGGTGGTCTCTAGTTTTTCTTAATTTGAAACAGTAATGCATACAAAAATGGGCCGCAAACACTTTTTCTATTAAGTTTAACAATCTGATAAATATAGGTTGATTTTTTTTTTTTTGCACACTTCAAAAATAAAAAAAAAAGTTTATGAGGATAAAAAGTCATGTTTAGAGTGAATTGCCATCGATCAATTTTGTGTGAAGCCTCACTGAGCTTCTGTTGAATGAAGGCAAGTTGCCCAACTTGGCAACGTTGAGTCTAATACTGCTTTACACTGTGACTACAGGAAGTACTGTAGAAAGTATGTCATAACTTCAATCAGCTCAGCTTGATTAAAACTGATTTTTTTTTTTTTTTAATAATTGATTTTGACCCATGCATGTATTCATCTCCAAGCCCATGTGCCGATAGGAACAACAGTCAATCCGTGCAGGGTCTTATTCTCAAGAGAGACTTTCAATGAACAGATATTTAAACAAGTTAAAAAATTTAAAAAAAAAACCCCTTCTCATCCTTCTTTTGTTAGCTAGGAGATTGATTTTATAGCTCAGACATCTTGAATCCTGTTTTCTTCAGGCCCCGGAGGCACGAGTTGGCTGAAACACAAAGGCGTTTCTCACAACAATTAATTTACAGAACTCTCTCAAAAGGATCAATGACATGTCAGCAACATAAATTGAACCGTCAACCCCAGGTGACGTTAATAACATTTACTAACAATGCCAGCATTCCATTCAGGTGAGCTGGTGCCAGGATACCAGCACACCTCAATGAAACAGTGCCTCCGTTTGCGTGGTTGTACCTGTGCGTGTCCTCAGGGTTCCCACGCTCATTCAAAACACTGGAAGGTCATTCAAATTTTAAAATCTAATTTAGCAATGAGTCATTTTGTCAAGCGTTTCAGTTCAGCGACGGATTTTTATGTGGGGGAGGCGGTTACAGGAGCAAAAACAGTATCTGTGATAGGAGCAGTACATTTTGGAAGGAAGCACAGAGCCTTGCGGTGTCAGACGGTTGGAACAAATGCAAATTAGAACCACGATATCAGAGTTCAATATGGAAGTACACCAAGCAATTTTAGCAGTTATACCACTAATTTTCAGGTATTTCTTTGTGTCTGAGTGCTCAGTTTATTATGTTTAAATGGTGAAAAAACATTCCTGTAATACAGGGCAATGAAATGACAAAGGGCCTATGATACTGAACTACTCAGAGGCTTTCCTGTGTAATTTTAGAATAAATACACATTAAATAACTAAAGTACACCTCTGTTCATGCGTGTAAAAGTTGTGAGTGTTCCTGTATGTTACAGGTCCTTGGAAAGTCAAGGAAAACTTTCTAAATGTTGATTGTGTAACTGGTTTTGGGAACCCTGAATGACAAGTACGGATGTCTGCAGTAGAGGGCCAGTGGCACTGATATGAATGACAGTGAGGAATATCAGGTGGCCTCGAGCTCCCAGGGTGCACTGGGCTCTGACTCACAGCGAAATGGCTTCCTTTCTAATGATTCATCAAACTCCCAGACATATGATTTGACATGTACTGTCTTTTCTAGTCAAACATAACTTAAACAATCTGATGGCTTCAGTTTTTAGTTTTAGGACGTTTCCTGGGTAACAGAATGCAAGAAATAGTCTAAACAAGACGATTAAAAGGTCACGGTGTAGTTTTTATCTCTGTGAATCCCGCAGTAACGCTGGCGTGTCTCCAAGTGAAGGATGCTTCAAGGTTTGAATCTGTCCGTGAAAATGAGTGTGAGGGGGAAGTACATACATTATACATGTGTTAATCTAAGCTACACTAGAGGGCAGTATGTTATATGAAGTATTACAAATCCTTAAAAATTCCATCTCAGTGCCAAGTCAGAGGAAAAGACATTGATGGGGGAAAAAAAAGAAAAGACGCTCTCAGTGTGTTGAAGGGACATTAACTGGTACCCACCTGCAGTGTTGACTGTCACGACTTCACTGAATGGGCCGGTGCCCAGTTTGTTTTGTGCCAACACACTGAACTGGTACTCTGTCCCAGGCTCCAGTCCTGGCACCACCAACCAGGTCTGAGCACCAGAAACTGGCATGGAATGCCAGTCATGTGGACCGAAGTCTATTCTCTTTGACCTGAGGACGGAAATGAAACGAGTTAAAAGAAAATGATGCATGACAGTAACGTGTAACACTGCGACTGTGAGTAAAATGGCCAACAAGAACATCGCGTGTGACCACACTAAAATCTTAGAATATCTCATCAGAGGTGAACTGACGGAAGTGTGGCTGGGCAGCCCAGCTATGTGTTTCAAAGGCGCTGTGAGCTCCTCAGTTGAAAGGGAACATCTTGTTCTTATTGGTGGTTTGCCAGATGTAACAGTGAAACCAGCTTCTGACCTCAGACGCTTTGATACAGTTTGAATTTTCACTTCTAACACTTAAGTGACCAGCTTCTATGATCGATGTGGGAAATAAGGTTTCTCCAGCATTGGAATAATACTGAATACACTGTTTGTTTACTGTGCACTGCAAAATAAAAATGGCAGGATAACAAATGCGTATGAATGTAAAAAAAAACAAACAAGCAAACAGCAACCTCTATTCGTGTTCTTGCTTCTGTCATTTCTCACTGACAGCAGGGACGATGTGTGTCACCCTCTACATCGACTCAACTCCTCTCACTGTCCTGACGACTCGCAGCACTAGCAGGTGGAAATCATCGTCACGGCAGCTCACGGATCCTGAGTGGGACGCCACTGCGGTGTCTCTCCAGATACACACCATGAATTATGCACGTCTTCCAAATACCCCGAGATTTAGGCTGTCAAAACAATTCCGCTCCGAGCCTCTGATTGGATTTCATATTTTATCGCCATTGCCAGGGCAGCGTCTCCTCCTATCTTCAACTAAGCCAAAAACTTCCCTGTGGTGTTTCCACATGTGTAGGCTGGTGACAAACTGATTCCAACTAAACTAAGAACACTCACACTGGACCATACCACACGGAGAACGTCTGCTCGAAGCCGCCATCGTAACCCGGTTCCCAGGACACATTAGCAAAGGTTGTTGAGGGCAACACATGGATATTGCCAGGAGCGTGCGGGCTGGTGCCTGTGAGATTTATAGAAAAACAGAAAGACTACATTTAAAATATGCAAGGGAGCACAATATTTGTAAAATTAATAACACTATGATATAATGAAGGTTTAGACACCATTTCAAAGTGCATTATCAATCTAGTCTGAGTCACTGATTGAGTTTGAGTCATATTTACTAGTCGTACCATTGTGAGTCAGAACATTTTGATGCCGTTTCCTTTAAAAAGCTGTGTCATGTGTCTGCCTGCTCAGTGGCTAATGTGTCGCTGGCAGAGGTGGGGACCAGTTTAAGGTCAAGTTCAAGAGCAGCCATGCTGCCTGCGGCTCTGCACATCCCACCCACCTTCCAACTGTGCTGTGTGGCCTGAAGCCAGCTACGTCTCACTGGGATACAGGAGAGACCTGAGCCTGGTCTGAGGAGCACAGCTGTCTCCGCTGCACTGTGACACCTGTCAGCAGGTCACACGGGGGCTGGCTCAGTGCTCCCCGCTGCACAAAAGTACAACAACTCCACAGGCACCGGAGCAGAGGCGACTAAGGCTGACTTACCCACTTGTTCAAATGTCAAAGACCAGCAGATAGGACAACACATGTATTAAGTTGGATGAGAATATTTATACTTTTATGTCTGAACAGTACATATGAAATGACAGCCACAAGACAATTAACTTAGCTACACATGAAGACTGGAAGCATACAGCTAGCCTAGAGTAGGTCTGTCCAAAGGTACCAACACTGGACGAACTAACTGGACCTGTAGCCACAGTAAACAATGTGCTATATTCTCTCTGGTTTGTAATCATTACAACAGAAGACCTGGAGATAGACAATGAGAGGTGCTTTCATAAAACACTAATGTCACATGAAATGTTTTTAAACAAAATATACTACAAATGTATGCTAAGAAACAAAGTATAAGTAAAAATGTGTTTACCTTTTGCAGCTACGGGCCCCAAATATACAGTGTATGGTATGTAATTCCATTTTTACAGGCTATATGCAAAGATGTATTCCAAAAAGATTTTGACTGCATTTAAGACATATGTTGTATGATATATCTGAATACTACATATTTTTCAAAAGAGCTAAATCTTCTGCAAGGTACCTGAGAGCAAAATAAAACTAAGAACAAGAATTGATTGGGACAAATCTGTTCCTCTACCATGATAGTCAGATGTCAGTAAGACTTAAGTACATGAGCGGAGAATCTACTTTTACTGCTAAAAAGAGATCATCAGAAATATATTAGAGGTGTTAAACATAATAACAATAATTATTTAAAAAAAATAAGTCATGATTTGTTGCACCATAACATTCTTTGTACCTAAAAGATGACATCTAAAATATCCAAACCTGATCTTTGTTTTAACTTCATAATTTTAAGTCAATCAATTAAGAGTAAAAAAAATGTCCTTGGTCCAATGACGCGACAGACAAAGGCTGTGCCGACTGTGTGTTAGCAGGAGGACGGGCGCCACACTGTAGTTACAGATTCAGGCTTTAAATTAAGCGTATAAAGCTATTACAGATAAGATTAAATGAAACTTTAATGACGCCCATGGCAAAATTGGGTAGCAGCAAGAAGATTAAGAGATGTGGATTACGTCTCCTTCATGCAAATCACTCAAACGACATGGCAAAGTGTGATCACAATGAACTCAAAATCACTATGACAGGTCAGTGGTTGAGAGCTGAGAGCACTGTGCAGACTGTTTGTACCGATGACTAGGATACGCGTGCTGGCAGTGATGCTTGTCACCACATTGGTGGCTACACACTCCCATTCTCCATGGTCCTCCTTGCTGAGGGACAAAAACTGTAAGCTGCCACTGGGTAGGATGTTGTGCTTACTCCTGCTTGGCTTCCCCACCTTCAATGGACATGAGAATTACAGTTACATGGTTAAGTAGCGGTGGACAAGCAAGTATGTCGTTTCAGTACGTGGGAAGGAAAAAGCAAACTCAAACACAGAGGATGACTTCGTTTCAGGACGGATGTGTTTGTCCACTGCACCTTTCTCCAGGTGATGGTTGGGATATCGGGATCTCCAGAAGCAGCACAGGGGATAACTAACTCTCTCCCAGCCTCCTGACGGTACTCCCCCCCAGGCCTCACATTAAAGTAAGGGGGATCCTTGACAGACACACAGACATGACGCTAAAGCAAGTAGAAACTCAACAGTACAAAGAACCCACAACAGAAAGTTATGTACCTTTAGCACCAAAGTTCCAGGGGGGGACATGCCCATGGTACCCAGGGCGTTGTAAGGCACACAGGTGTAGGTGCCCAGGGAGTCTTCTGTGGCCTCCGCCACCCGGATACTTCCATCTGGCATCAGGCTCCAACCAGGATACTGCAAGACAAGAAGGCTTCTGTAATCCTGGACCTCTACTGGGTTCCTTGTGTACTTTTAGGTCTGTTTTTCATGAAAACGAAAACATTTAAAACAAGGAGAACATTTATTTATTTATGGTGATGGATGTAACCGCAGCACATAGCAGCCTGTGACTGCTGTGAAAGAAGAGGAGAATAGACAGAATACAGATGGAATACTGGATAAAATGGTGACAGTCTAGTCGTTGTGGTTCCTATATTTGCGAAGATAGTATTTTGAAGTATTTGGGAATAAGCCCATCAGTGTACTGCCTAAACTATGAGTAATCTCTGCGGATGAAAACACTAACTGATCATAGAAGCTTGTTTTTAATCAAACCACTGCTTAAAAACAAATGATCAAACAAGTATTATTAACATGAACCTGAACCTGGAACATTCATATCAATTCATTGGACTCTTACGTTTGTGTCGGTAGCAGCACGTCCCCTCGATATGTTTTAAGACACATAAAGATACGATTCTCTGAATTATAATAGCGGTCAGATACGACCCTCAATTAAAAATTCATTATCTCAAACAAATCTAACTTACAACCGTCTATTTATGAATTTGCAAGAAATACTACAAGAAACAAGAAGCCTCTACCTTCACTGTCCCTGCTCAGTGTTTGTGCTCTGGAGGTTTCAGGTTTCCTTGAGGAAGCTGCAGACTGGACTCCACAGACTGAAGGTCAAGCATCTGAGTAAAGTAATGAGTAACCTGCAATATTTTTCTACTTGTTCTATTCTAGCTGCACTGTACCTTTTGTGAATTTTCTGGTTAAAAAAAAATCTGGTTTAAGAGAGCACGTCTCATCGTTAAATGTGTCGAAGATCTGATCAAATCAGACGTATTCATAACTCTTCAATTGAATTCCAGATGAATTCTTCTTCTTATTTTCACACTTGGACTTTTTTTGAATGACGAGAAAGAAAAGTGACGGATGTGAAAAACTAAAAAGACAAGCGGCCGGTGACAAGACGTAAGCAAATGGAAATGATAGACGGCTGAGTGATTCATCAAGAAGGCGACTGACCTTCTCCACTCGGAGAGGGTAGCCATCTTTCTCCCACTTCACTGATGTCACAGGTGGGTTAGCATCCACCGGGCAGCGGATGATGCCTGGCAGTTTCCGTGGGACGTAGATGACCGGGGGCATGTTGATCACTCGGGCAGGGTCTGAACACAGACCCAGGACATGGATGTTGGATATATACAACCAAATACATTCATGCCACTGTAATCAACAAAACCCGACTCGTAAAGCCTAAAATGTCTACATGCTGTAATGCCGTAATTAGCATCCAGTCTGGCCGCCTACATGTTAGGCCCACGATGGAATCAGTGCCTGTGGCTGCAATGCTGCAAATCCCCCAGCTCTCCCACATACTGTAGCACCGTAATCAATGACCAATGGTGACTTGGGAGCAAATTAGCCCAACACACAAGGGCTGATGCTGAGACATCAGATGGCCAGGAGTGCCGTTTCTCTCTCTCATCAGTCTCAGTTGATGAGCAGCATTTCGTGTAGAGCAGCAGATTCAAAAGGGACCAGGAAAAAAAAATGGAGTCTGAGGATAAGCCTGCCTTTATCTTTGTGCATAGGAATGAGGCTGCGTACAGAGAAGATCGTCATTCCACCATTAGGATCCATCAAGGGGAGTAAAATGGTGGAAACAAGCTCATTCCAAATGACAAGGGTCTAACTCTGCTCCCTCTCACTGACGTCTGACCTTGAAATTCGAGAAGGTTACTTTGTACTACAGCGTTCAAGCTACGCTGCCAAATAATACAGCAGCCTCCATACTGCTGCTGCTGTTCCCTCCTCACACAGCTCAGAGCCCGTCTCACCGCCCCTCCCCCTACACTCAGTTGCCACGGTAACACTCACACTGAACAGTCAGGTACGCTGATGCTGAGGGCGAGATACCAAGGCTGTTGCTTGGACTGCAGGTGTATTTCCCAGCGTCCTCTGGCTTGACCCGGAAGATGATAAGGGTGCCGTCGATGAGAATGCGCACTCGCAGCTTCAGATCACTGCAGGAAGACAGCGGATGCTTTGTCACACAATGTTACTCAAACACACCAGCAACACAGGACATGCATGTTTTCTTTTTCTTTTCTTTTTTTTTTTTGCTGAATTACATCAATGTGCCATAAGAGAGCAGCAGAGAGTCAAAGAGCCAACAGTTCTGAGTCAAGGAACACACAGAGCAGAGCAGGAGATTCTAATAAAGCTGCAAATTATTTTGATCACCAAATAATAAAACCTTCAGGTCTTCTGCTGTGAAACTAATTAAAATTAACGACAGTAAGTACATTTGTAGATAACTCTCGTCCAAACTAGTCTGCAGCAGAAACAGAGGCTGTGGCAGCAGTGCAGTGTCATGCATAAGTAGATTGAATGATGTTAGTATTAATTTCACAAGCAGTGGCGCTCGCTGTCTCTTTTCTAACCCTTTGACCTCCAGAGGGCTCAGACAGCTCACAGTAACGTGGATGGTATTTGTTGCAGTATTCTGTGGAAGATTTATTAACAATATTAGCATTTTTGCCCTCAAGTATCTGTAATATTCTGATAAAGTACCAGGATGAGCTTTTCAGGAAAAACTGAGCGTGTTTGAACTCATTTCCGTGGTCCCGCTGTGTTGCATGTCCAAGATAAAGTAGACGGAAGCACGGTGGACAAATACATGAAACGGCGTCTAAATGAACAGCTTGTGTTTTCAACCTCAGTTGGTTCCGGCCGTCAGTGAGCAGGTTGATCATCATCAAAGATGGTGGACGGGTGAAGCTCGGGTCAGTAAAGGCCTCATTAGATTTTGGGGCAGAACTGAACAAAGTGGAAAAACCTCCGTTCTTGTAAAGCTGATACCTCAGATACAGCTTGAGGGAATTTCCTCAAACTTGACACAAACATCCACTTAAACTCAAGAATGAAGTGAAAGGGTTTTGGCGTGACAGGCACACGCCGCCGTGGTGGCACATAGCCGCTACCTCTAGTTTTACAATCCCTAGGTGCCCTTCTGTAATCAGGATTATGCAAAAACTCTCAGCTTGATTTTCTTCAACCTTGATGGAGGGGTGGTGCACAGCTCAAGGAGGAGCACTTTAAACTCGGGGCGGAGAGCTTACAGCAGAGAATCTTTTTACTTTGGTCTTTGTGCCAGTTTGCACTTGAGTGCCGTAAACTTCACTTTAGAATTTTACTAGAACTAGAAGAATTTATTCAATGATTTTAATCATTTAAAACCTGATATATTTTTTTGATGAGGATTTGTTAGCCAATAATAAATCCATTGTTTAAAATGTAAAAGGAAAAAAAAAAAAAAGAGTCTTTTAAGGCTAATAAAATAATATGTGGCTGTCTGAGGAGAATTTCCTATCCTGCAAAATAAAGATTCAAAATGACACATTGATGAAAATTAAATAAGGAAGATCCTTCCTGACTCCTCCTGCTGGGGATCCCTGCCTTATCTCGCTTTGCCTTCTGCTTTTTCTCTCTTTTCCCTTTCATTCACAATTTTGACATCATTACTTCCGTTTAGTCTTCTATCTGACTGTGTATTCTCTTTATCAATGTTTGCACATCCCACCTCTTCTTCATCACCAACTATACTCCAGCACGTTCCGGGAATCCTCAGAGGGGTCTCTTCCATGCAGCCCAACTCCTTCCCATCTCCGTCCATTCTTCCTGATCTTCCTGGCTTGAAATTGTGGCTTCTTTATTTATGTATGTATCTCTTTTGTTTTAAGAGTTCATTTTTAACATGGCACGATGACAGAATCTGTAATGGGATTCAACCTCATTGATATTCTGATGTACAGTGAAAGTCCCTTTCACTGGTTCTCTCTCGGTTCTGTCTCTCAGTAGCTGGCTGTAAGAGCCTCTCTGCCTCTGCAGACCTGCTCCGGGGAGGCTGAGGAAGTCCTGCCTGCACCTCGCATCATCTCTGCATGAGAGGCATATGATGACACAAGGCTGGTGTCATGTGATATTGTCATCAGGTCACACTATAACTCGACTGGCACGCTCCAGACAGACCCCCACCAGGCCCACTCTTGTTGCCTCGAGGGCCACAACACGACAGGACACCAGCACACAGACACAGACACACACACAGACACACACACAGACACAGACACACACCTACTAACTCTCAATACAGCACAGCAAAAGGCTGACAGACTCACTGTATCACGCACATCCCAAAAGCTTTTTTTGAACTAACTGAGCTGCTAATCAACCTTGTTAGCTAAAGATGTTTCCTTGGAGAGAGACTGGGGGGGGGAGAGAGAGAGAGAGAGAGAGAGAGAGAGAGAGAGAGAGAGAGAGAGAGAGAGAGAGAGGGAAGCTACAGTACAGAAATGAACTTGATCATAACTTTACTTCTTGAAGTAGACGTTATCCTCTTCCCAAAACCAGGTGTAGGTCAAGTTGCCAGGATACGCCTCCGCTTGGCAGGTGAAGAGTGCATTCTGGGAAATGTTTACAGTGACGTTCTCTGGTGGCGAGACAATATATGGAGGCCCTGAGACGCCAAAACAAAACACCAACAAAAAAAAATTAGACAAATAATTCAACCCTTAAAACGACCAGCAACCACTGAACAGCACAGACGGAAAAAAAAATCCTAATTGGCTCGCTTGTTAATGTATAAAATCTGTAACAAATAATGCAAACACCACCAAGGACAAAATAATAGATTTTGTAGACAATAGACATTTAAATCTTCATAGTTCCTTCGAGCAGGCCTGCTGGGAGTTTAGACAGATGCCCAGCGACGAGTTCAGTAAAACGAAGTAGCATTTGAAGTACAGAAAATACAAACAGAAACTGAAGACCAATTATTCCAGTAGGAGCCAGGACCTGGAGACTCACTGTCCATTTACAATCTGTAAATATTTTTGAGCTTCAAGTGAAAAAGTAACATTTTGAGTCACAGGTTAATTTTCAAAGATGAGTCCAATGTCAGCATTTTTTAATGTTCCTTAAATATCAAGATCTATTATGAACATACTTATTTTTCAAGCACTGCTTTGGAATTTTTTTTGTTCAATACACACTTGAGGCAAATACCCCACAGCCATGATGTTTTTAACTGACATCATTTCACTGAATTATAAAAAAAAATAAAATGATAAATGATCATTTATCATCATCATCATCATCATCATTCTAACAGCAACAAAACTCAAGTAAAAGAAAATGCTTCATTCTTCTAGTTCAGGTTCGGGACAATCAGGTCATGTCAAGGACAAATAATATCTCAAAAACTAAAACTGCTCCCCATGAGATGCAAAAATCTGATTCCGTGTTCAAATCATTTTTGCTCTCCCAGCGTGAGAAAGAGCACACATGATGTGTACTTTGCGGTATTGCCCCCCCTTCTGATGTAAACCAAGCGAGCAGCCAGCTAGTGGTGACTTAATAGCAGTCTGTGTCAAAGCTCACGCGTGCTTCACATGGTAACCTTCTCATCCCTGGAGGTTCTCTTGGTTGCTCTTCGCTCTCGCATTAAAATAAAAAAAAAACAAAAAAACAAAAAACAAAAAGCAGAGCCATAAAAGGTAAGCTGTCTTTTATGAGCGGGCCCAGATACAAGCCTGCTGCTCATTTTCCTCTCAGCGTGCAAAGCTTTACACATCAGGCAGGAGCAGTGACTGCACCGTGCATGCATCTCACCGAACAATTAAAAACTCATCACACAGGTGAGTTTCATGACTCCTCAGATAGCTGCTTGCTTCTGCTCTTTCAGCTCTCCTCTACTCGTGTTTTGCATTTTTTTCCCCCTGGTTTTTTTTTTTATATTGAAAAAGAGAAACACGCATCCCTCAGCTCTTGTTTGTGCGGTAATATCTTTCCTCCCTCTATCATACACCCTACTGACAATACAGTGATGTAATAAGCTAATATTACAACACCCTGTGGTAACTGGAGGTAGCAGCTTGTGATAAAACTAGCTGGATTAAAAGGGATAAATGTGTGGGCCCATTTGGACTGATAGTTCCTAGTTGATCTTTCCGACTTTCTGCACAAGATGTATTCTGCTGCATCTGCTCGGGGAAACTACGAAACGCCTGCGACCGTGAGGACAGCCCACACGGAGGAGAATGGAAACGCTACCGCACGGAAAGAAAAGCGGCAGCTACGTAGTTTTTACATCATGTTAGAAATCAGTTGTGGTTTCACCTCCATTTATCCAAAACAGAGGTCATTTTCGTCCGAGTTCCAAGTACAACGGGATGCAGGTTTCTCTGAACGTATTGTCCAGAGGCCCGTAATTTTTGAACTGTGACATCATCTAAACTTGCAAAGTTTTGGCCTTTCAAAAAACAAACAAAACAAAAACAGCGGGGCAAGTTACACTTCTAATTAATTCATCTTTATCTACCCCCCCCCCACCCCCCAAAAAAACAACAACTTTTCTTTACGTGACATGACGACGTAAACAATATCAACTGATAACAAGAGCAACCACCCCTCAAAATACCTGTGCCCATCCCGGGTCACATCACCCAAATCTAGTCTGAGCGCCGGCCTCATAGACCGCGGGTGGTTTTTAATCGCAGCACCAGTGTATAATCGGCTTTACATTAAGAAATGTTCTTCCACTCTTAGTCGATGCAGCGGGAGCCTGAAAGAACAAGTCTGCATCACACGCACCAATGGTCACTCCACTCACCGGGTCCTGACACAATGATTTTGTAATGAGCGTTTGCATCGTGTGTGTGTGAGCAGACATTTACCGTATAGACTCGATCTCGTCTGTTGGCGCCTACGGCGTCAAAATACTCTCCTGTAATGGCGTGATGCTAACTAGCTTGTTGTGTGTGTTCACAGAAGAGCAGTGGAGGCTGGTATCAAGACCCCCTATCTGATCTGTCTTGCAGAGAGCCTAGTTAATGGAGCGGAGACAGTGACACACACACACACACATACATATACACTCTGTTGAACACACATGGCTGTGCACAAAAGCACACACATGTGCACACAGACTACACCATTGACTGGGCGACACAGACCCAGAGTGTGTTCACCAGAGAGCATCAACAGTAAATGCCTTCAAGTACAAATAAGGGACCGTAATGTCTTTCTTTCAAAATGCACTAATCTGTGTAATAGATGTGTGAGCCACGATTATGAGTGGAGTCATGAGCAGTGGCTCCGGCGCGGCGCGGCGGATTCATGCGTGCGGTACCTTGAACCAACAGACGGGTAGTGTGGAGCACTTCTCCCTGGTCACTGTAGGCTCTGCATGTGTAAGCCCCTCTGTCGTCTCGAGTGATGCCAAGGATGGTCAGACTGCCATCATGTACCTGCGGTTACACAAACAGATGAGCATCCAGCCTGAGATAACACAACACATCTTCAACTGATGAACACAAGCGCCACAGACCAGACAGCAAGCCTTATTTTTCAGAAGACAGAGTCTAGAAAAAAAAAAAAATGAATGAATGCGACGTGTTTTTATGAATTCCAGATCTGATTCCAGCGCACATTAACCTTGGGAATCTTTAGCTGTGTTGCCAGCACTGATGAGCAGTACTGAAGAAACACATTAAAACAGACCTAATAGAAACACCCTCATAAATTATGCAGCAGGTTGCCAGGCTCTGTCCATTCAAGTCACACACAGCTGTAGTCTGTCCATTCATGCAGCGGAGGGATGAATCTGCTACGCCGGCAGAATTTTCCAGTTCATCTGTCTTTTCAAATGTTTCAGCCACGAGACGCTACCACTTGATCAACCCAGTAACATTTGTCCGCTTCCAGTCCGTTGGCAAACTTTACCATCATCGCTCAGATTGTATCACGAGCGATTTGTGTTCGCTGCTGCTATACACAACGTATGTGGCCCGGCGCTGAGAACAAACACTGGCTGATCTGAGGCTCTGGCGGCCATTTTAACCGATTTTTAAAAATTGGAACCCATCAGGCTACAGCTGAGTAATGTTTTTATTATTTCAAAGGCACACTTCCACTGACCATTATCTGGCTCTGGCGTGTTTTCCCAATCCCTCACTTTTAAGGATCGGCTGTGTTTTGAGGGTTATCGTTGCCTCTGAAGGAACATACCCACTTTTGAGGAGAAACATTTATTTGCCATCCTCTCTGGAGTCAGACAAGACGACGGATACCTTTTTTTCCTCTGTGAGCCCATTTAAGAGCTGGGAGCCACAGAAACCGCGAGTTAGCTTAGCTCAATGAATGGTAGAGGGAGGTAGAGGACAAACAAAACAGTCTTTGCCTCCATCAATACACCAATAACTCTCTAAAATTATGATGGATTGTACATTGATCAGCTTTTCATTCTCCTTAATAATCTGGAGAGCATCCGCACTGATGTTCATCCGACTGCAGGACTTTTATGTTGCGCTAACTTTTCTGACAGTATCCAGATCATCTCAAATCACTATTAGATCAAATCTTATTCATACAAACGTATGGAAGAGTTAATGTAGTAGACGTCCAATCAGCCTATTCAACTCTACACTGTCTGCACTGCAACTGTGTTGAGATGTCTTGAGAAAACTCGGAAGCCAAACTGGGCAGCAGGGGGAGAGGAATGGACATGAGGAAGAAGAGGTGGAGGATGAGCTGAAGGCAGAATCTGACACACCTCGACAGCAGCAAAGAGTTGCTGGCAGCTATTTTGTTTCGCCTCTCGTTTTCTCCGTTGTTTGCGATGTGTGGAAGACCCTTAACAAACCCAGCCAGCTTTCTGTCTTCTTCTGCAAAGCTGGTTAGTTGAGTTTCTTTTTATTTATAGATATATATATATATGTATATATATATATATATATATGTATTCACGGTGCAAATAAATGAAGCAATAAAGATCGGTAAAAGAGAGGAAGAGGAGGATTCCTCCTCCTCTCTAGTCCTGTCTGTCACATTCCTGCCTTTCTCTATGAAGTCTCCATGGAGCGGAGCATGTGGCTGAGCAAATATACACCCTCACACTCACACTCGGACTCTCTTCTCACCGCATGTTTCCCAGAGTCCGACAGGCAAATTGATGAAGAAAGCCGATAAATGCAGCTCTCAGTCGTGATTTTCATTTTTAGCGTAACATTCATATTAAGAAGTAATGTAATATTGATGCAGAAGAAGGCGATTAATAATGCATCAGAATGTTGTCCAATCATTTACTGAGGGGACGGTGTGAAAAAGAGGCAACTGCAGGGAGGGATGGTGGAGCGGGGGGGGGGGGGGGGGTAACCGAGGTCCCTGACATGTTCCAAACAATATCAGACAGTAATGAATGCGTCACTGAATGCTCTTCGTGTATAATCCCCAGTCTGTCATATTCTGAGCATTCCAGGTCTAATTCTTAGTAAATCAGTGACCTACCTTGTCTGCATCGCCTCTCTGCTCTTGCAAGAAGTGAACTGATTGCGTTTAGCTGTCGATTACACGTGTGAGTGCAGAGAGCACTTGTGAGAGCAAGACTTCTTCCACTTGAGAAAATGTGACATCTGCACCTTTTAATCAAGATGTAAAACCCCGTGGCTGCAGTGGATGACGACTGCTGGAGCGTTTTTGCTGTTTCTGAGTCATCAGCCTGTTAAATGTCTTTGATGGAGCACGACTGAGTCCACACACCTTATGTTTATTGTTGATGCTTTACGTAAGAGAGGAATTTTGCTGCTATCAAGTCACACTGTCAGTGTGCCAGAAATATCTTGTCATGACATCAGACTGCCTACATTTGGGAGTTTATCCACAGAAATAAAAATCATGCCTCACCAGACAACAAAGGGCCTCGGATACTCACACGGTGCTGCCAGGAACACTTTTTTTTTTCTTTAAAAATTATTTTAAGTGATTCAAGAAGTATTTTTGCTGAAGACACAGAAGCAAGAAGAGGAGCTGCAGTTTTCCGTATCCATGATGTTAAAAATGTAATGGAACTTTATCGTTGCCACATTCTGATGAAGGACTATCCACTCACCACATCTCCCAAGGAGCACAAAAGGAATGTTCAGTGATCGCAAGAAACTTTACCGTCTGTCCATTCTCCATCGGCACCCATGTGCCAACTCTAGATGGTGACAGGTTTATAACTGCCTTAATATACATGTCCCACGTGTGTACTGACCCTTTTACAGAGGATTTATTACAATGTGATATATTTTGCTGCATAACAACCAAATAAACTGATTTTAGACAGATATATAACATACTTCCAGTGCAGATGGACTCTGTGGATGACGCCATCTGTGCACAAAACCTGCTTCTATATTTGTACAAATTCATAAATCTGAGTAACAGCCATGATCTTTCCTTACCGAATATTTTGCGTTGGTTGCCAGCTCCTCCCCCTCCCTCAGCCAGCTGATCATTGGTTTAGGATTTCCCTGGGCAGAGCAGCTAAGCAGGATGCTACCCCCTTCCTTCGCCTCCACATATTGCGGCGGCGTGGATGTAAATGTAGGTGGAGCTGTGGAGAAAGTAAAAACAGAACTAAGTAGGAAGCACTCAGAGAGCTCAGACCTCCGCTGAGGAGGCTACGTGGATACTCATCAAAATCAACGACCTTCCCCGAGTCACGCAGAATACGGGTCACCAATCCAGAATATGATCGAGATGATTTGCCGGAGCCAAATTTTTCTTTCAACCATTTTGACACTGACTCGATGAATCTGATGGAAGTTCATCATTGACATGTCCAGGAATACCACTAAAAGCTACAGTTCATCCCGCCCCTGACCTACAGACTCATCAGCATCCACAGCCTACAGTTAGTTACTTAGTTGTCCCTTAGTTCTTAGTTGCCATTTATTTTTATTTTTTTTAACCATCCTGCCAGCAAACACACGCACACATGGTTACATAACCTCCTTGGCGGAGGTAATAACGCTGTATTAAAATGTCAACAGTGTGGGATTTTGCGGGCCTCTCTAATCTCAATGACGCTTCTCTTTGCAGGATTTTAAGGTTCATTGTCATTTGGTTTCTATTTGCTGCTAAAAATGGGTGAAATGATTAGCAGAAATTATTTGTCATTGAGTGTTTGGTTGCAGTGCAACAAACAGTTACAATGGAATATCCTCTATTAAGTGGATATGGCACCAGTTAGTGTGTTAGTAAACTGTTTATTCACACATCCAGCACACCCGGCGCAACATTAGCATCCGTTTCTGTCCATCTGGTGAAGTCCAATCTCCACTCTTAAGCTTGTTTGTCTCCACCAGAGCCCGAGAATGTGCTGCTAAAGGCTACATAGCTAATCGTTAAAGTGGTACTCCACTGTACTCCCAAATAGGTGTTGGAGCTCACAAAGACTTTTTTTCCCATCTTGCATCGTTTCTTTGTGACAGCAGAGAGCAGAAAGAGCAAGCCACCTACATTTAGCTTAAAGCTAATAGAGCTTGATGGCTAACAACAGTTACAGCTAAAAAAAACAACAACGACAGTAAAACACGCTCAAAAATCTCTACTTTATTGGTATAATATGGTAATAGATGCCTTCAAAAGAGCCGTAAAAGAGAGCAAAAAGAGTGAAAGTTAGAAGTCGTTCTGTATCAGCTGAGGGTAATATGGCTGCTCCTGTTCTCAAGAGCTGCCAAGGGCCGGGGTAAAGTAACGAGGTCCTCCTTTCGTCTTCAAAACCAACTGAAGCCTCTTGCATTAGCCCCCCTCCAATGTCCCTGAGCAGCCACAAGGGAACTCTTCAGCCGCGACTGCAGGCCGACAAACGCTAGTGTTCCTCCGCCAGCTGCTTTCACCGTTTCAACATAATATTTTGATTATCAATAGTGGCACTGTGTTTAGTTCAGGAGAGAAAGGCGCCGCAATACAAGTGGGTCACTGCTTGCTGCTGGGAGTGCTGCCATGCGTCAGACTGCACACAAGCACATGGCATGAAGTAAACAAATCGCCCAATTAGCACATTTAGACATCTGTCTGTACGCGCTGCCCTCTCCCTCCCTAACACTCATTACATTTTAAGATAGATTAATGGAGATGCTAATAAATGTACATGACTGCTTTATGTATCTCCTGCTGCTACGGAGCCTTGTGTCGTCGACGGGTCAATGGCTACATTAAAGACATCAGGAGTGGTGATTAACTGGCAACCTTGTGCAGTGGCTTTGCTATGAGTTGTTTTTTTTGTGGCTTTTTCCTTATTTATGTTGGAGGGGAAGCGCCGACATTAAGCCTCTGTCAGTGACAGAACAGAGTGATTTCTTCCCTCTCGCTCAGAGGTGAGCTAAACACCATCCACGCCGGGCTACAGAGCGCCAGAGGGATGACACTGGTGTTGGGCTTTAAAACAAACTATGGAAGCATCTTTGCGCTTCTTCTCGTTTTGGTGTGATGACCTCTAACGTCCATGATAACCTTTGTCGTCCCCTTTAGCTACTTGTTAGCAATTTTAGATACAAATAAGCGTCAAAATTCAGCACACCACGGATCTTCCTTCAGGCATTTAACCAAAAACCCGAGGTTGCAAACGATGCAAATGTATGTCCGGGTTTGAGGACCCATTCCCGCATCATTCCACTGATTATTTGCAGATCCAGGTAGTTCCTCCTTCATGAACCCGCCGGACTGGTGGTGCACGCTGGAGCAGATTCAACAGATTTTAATACACAATGCACACTCATGTAAGATGAAGAAGGGAACTTAGGTGAGAATAAAATAACTCACACGGTGAATGCAGCAGTACACTCCTTATTTTCAAAATGTACTTCACTTACAGTTGCTTATTGATGGTTGTGCACTGACTTTGATACACAGCTGTGATTTTTGTTTGATAGAAATCAGTGGTGGGTGAAGTACAAACCCCAGTACTTGAATCAGTGAATGTTGTTCAATCAAATTATCACCTGAGTTGAAGTCCTCCAGCACTTCCCAATAAAAAAAGGACATTTTCTTTTTCATAGCAGTGGAACACTGTATTGTATTCATAATGCATTTACAGAACCGTGAAGCTCTCTGAAACCACAGACTGTAATGAATAACTTCCTTTATCTGGAATCATCATGATTATAAGCCGACGCCTTTATATTCCGGCGTGCTCTGGAAGTGGATTTCTCTCAGGCTTATTTCACACTTGGATGTATCAGGTTTCACACAGCTGGATGGTTTACTTCTGCTTTTAAGTCAAACCCAGATAAGAACGGGTACCACGATCGTTTTTTTTTTCTCCTGTGAGGGACGCAGCGTGAGGCTGATCATATAATAAGAAGAACAGCCAGAGAGATCCATGAGCTCTACGCTCACGCAACGGCAGCCTTCAAGCGATGTAACGGAGACAAAAATTCTATATTCGTCTTAGAAATATAGTGGAGCGAAAGTCATGTTTCCACAAGGACAAAATCTCAAGTCCAGATACTCCACAAATGTTCTTTCTCAGGTAAAAGTACTTCATTAGTCCACCACTGATTGGAATTCAAGACACAAGCCTTTGAACTGTGACTGAGTGTTAAGCTGCTAAATGAATCCCATTGAAATTCAAATCGGCATCAAAATCACCATCACATTATGTGCCTTTGTTAAAGAGGCTCTAGTTTCTAAGAAAGTGATCTTTACTCCAATCTTCTGCCTGTTAATGGATGATCAAATCCCCATTCGGAGATGTTTTTAATTGCTGCAGTGACAAGCTAAGTCAGTCACAGATCCAGCAGGTTGCCAAGGCAGGTATTTTTGCAGAGATGCACTATAAATAACGCTCCCCCGGGGGCTGCTAATGAAGAAACCCTGCTGGTCACTCATTTACCACAATCAGCAACTAAAGCAGTATCTGGCTTCAACAGAAACACTTTGCTGTGACTTCTCGGGAAATTTTGGCAATTCTCCTGCCCCGTACTATAATATTTAATCCCAATACCTGCATGATGCTCTTATGTGTAAATGCTGTTAATTCCTATCTTAATTGGGCGTTTTCTTCAGGGAACAGGTCGACGAGAAATGAGAGGCACACACGGCGGCGACAACAGCGGGTAGTACCCGGGGAGTTCTTCCACTCTGTCAACTCCTGCTCAGGTACGCTGTGGAAGGTTCATTGTTGCAATGAAACATGAGAGATGCTCCACTAAAGAAGTACCCTGAGCATCTCGCCCTACTTACTGCATCCTCTCATCAATTATATACATTAAAGAGCCATGATTTCCCTCTGTAGACCACAAACAGCAGCAGATGGCCTGAATGCTAAGACTCAGGGTTCTTTGAAGGCTTCTGCTCATTGTTATTTGCTCACAAACTCAAAAGTGTGTCTGCATTGTTCTATTCCCACGCTTGGGAATGCAGCAACATAGAGTACACACTTTCATTGATTTCACATCATGAACGTTAATATAAACTGTAACCGAGAGAAGAAAGAGGCAATCACGGAGACTTCTTTCGTCACTAAATTTAGATTCTACCGATTCTGGATTTAGGAAACAATGACAAAGCCTGAATAACTCGCTGTCACGCTCTTAGCTTTTTTTCTTACAGAAAGATCACTTACGGAGCTGCGGGGTCAAGGTCCGACTCAACTTAAAGACTCCAAAGGGTTACAAAAAAAAAAAAAGCCAATTTGCACTTTAACGTCCCACATGAGCTCAGGGATGATAGTTCAATTAGTGACTGACAGCGGCAGACACACACTGGGAGCTGATGGACAAATAATCTGGCATTTGGGTCCCAAATGGGGCCAAAATGTCAGTCCATCACTAACAGGACGACATGGCGGCAGGGTCTGTGTTGTTTATGTTTCAGTGTAGATGGTTAACTGGAAATGATGTGATGAGCTAGTGTGCTATTTGAAAAGCTTGCTGGTGTGTGTAAAGCACAGTGGAGACAAGACAAGAGAAAGAGAGGAGAGGAGGAGGAGGAGGGGAGGAGGGAGGGAAGAGACTGGCCTTAGTGTCTTTTTCGGGCACAAGGCCTTGCCATCTGACACCTGCCACTGAGTGGGCATTAATTCCCTGTCCACTTGGCAGGAAGTGAAGGCCAGCAAACAGGAACTCAAAGGAGGAGTGTATGCAGAAGGGCTGGGGGGGAGGGGAGGGGGAGAAAACGGCCAAAGGAAATGGGTGCCCTAAGTGTCTGTGTGAAGGCCAGACGAAAATGGCACCTGCTTCCCTCACAGCCATTAAGAGGACAACGGCACTATAAAGTCTTTGTATAAAATCCCTTGTTATATGTCCGGACTGGGAAGCAACCGAAACATTCAACTGAATTAACAGCCTGAGAAAAACTCAAATCTTTGATAAACATGTCTTCCGGTGTCTTCCGGTGTCGGCTCACTTCGTGTCTGGGCTACATTTGTTACATGCACGAGGTCATGTAAAATGCCATAATTTAATACACAAAATGCATCCGACATTCATGGATATTATTAGTTCCATCGCCCGAGGAGTTGAGTTTCTGTTGAGGAAGCCTGACAGGAGTGGAGGGCACGAGAAGAGGGAGGGAGGGAGGGAGGGAGGGAGGGAGCAGGTGAAGTTAAGAGTGAATACTGATGAGGAAAGCTACAGAGATGCAGTATGCCTGCACAACAAGAGATTCACACACACACACACACACACACGCCCACAGACAAACTCCCAACAGTGAGCAGGTGACACTCTGCGACAGAGAGTGACCTATTCACTCTTCAACTTCAAACAGCAGACAGAGGTTGTATTTAACCGCGTACAATCACACGTAATGAGACGCTGTTGATGTAACACGCTATCCACCAGAGCTCAGTGTGCCGTGTACTAATACATGCAAACACACAGGATAAAATATTACGTTCTGCATTGATAATGAAGATCTTACAGCCCCCCCCCCCTTTTGTTTTTATTCTGAAGTGATTGTGCGCCGCGGTGGAGAGTTTACAAATGATTCTTTACACAGTATTTCACATCCAGCCAGTTGCGATCATTATTCAAATATGAGGCACGTTGTAAAACTCACTCATCACATTTCACACAGTACGTAGGTTCACACACCAAAAATATACACGCGAATGAGCTCAACGTCGCTTTGCTTTCAAAGTCTCCATCAAACAACCCACAGAAGCAGAAATCATGAAACATTTTTAATCAACACTTTTCGCCTGAAGTTTTTTTCTCTATGAATCTACTAAAAAAAAAAAAAAAATGCCCCGGGTCAGTGTGGTATCATCTGAAAACAGCGTTAATTATAAACATGAAGCCGTTTAGTATCCGGCTAGGAAGCAATCGTCATGTACGGAAGACAAACGGCTTCATAGAAAAACAAAGACTCTGCTGGTCTGCAATGTTGTGACTAATGCAGAGACACACTTCACACAGAGTCCTCTAAACCAATACAGCATTCCCGGGAAATGCAAAGGTGTCGATTTTTTTGTTTTGTTTTATCCTTTCTGCCTGGTCATCAGTTTGAAAGGACTCACACTGTCACAGATGATCCCCGGCAGAGCTGCCTTAAACAGGCCGCAATCAATTCCCCTCCATCCAGCCTCTCGTCCCTTTTCTCCCCGAGGCTCCTGGGAATGAGCTGCAGGAATTAGCTAAATCATTTGTTAATAGCCACTTACTCAAATCAAATTTAGAATACCAGGGAAAACTAAGGGAGTTAACCCTTTAAAATATAATATAACATAATGCAGAAATATGAGAGATTGAAGGTTACAACTGCCGGCTGAAACTAGACTGAATACCTGGCGGCAGAAATACAGTTCCAGTGTGAATGTACAGTAGCAAGAGCCTGATTTTGATTCCAACCCCCACCCAACACACACACACACACACACACACACACACACACACACACACACACACACACACACACACACACACACACACACACACACACAGAGTTTCTGCTCAAAGAGTAGGAACTATGGGTGACTCACCATTGACTGTGAGGTGCACCCAGCTGCCGTTGTGGAAGGTGTCGTATTGTTGCTCCAGCATCAGGACCCTGCACTCATACCAGCCTTGGTCTTCAGAGCGCACCGGGTCAATCTGCAGGGAGGCCTTCCCGTGCAGAGACGCTCTACCTGGAGACAAGAAGAGCAACACACGGTTAACATTTGTCTCCTCCAACTTCCACATGAAGCCCTTGGTGGTGCATCCACATAATCCCAGATGCACAAATAAGCCCCTTCACGTTTTAAGCTCACTACTGCTTCCTGATTTCTTTTGTCATTTAATATTTATAGAATGAAAACAGCGTGGGGGAGAGCGAAATGCAAATCTATTCAAAGATTTTTATTTTTCTTTGTGTGTGTGTTTGTTTTTTAACCCTCCTATTCAGGCACCGCAACAGCCTGGAGTGGCTCCATCGCTGGATGAAGAGCAGAAAAACCCTGGACAGGCTGCCAGTGCCTCACGCAGCTCCCTAGCAGAGACAGGCAATCCCCGGCACGTACTGTACTCCACACTCGTATCTACGGAGCCTTCACTCACGCTGGTCTAAGGGTCTGGGGTGCGTTTCCTCGACCTTGATGGAAAATGTCACAGGGTCAAGATAAGATGGCCAGGAGAATTCCATCAAATGTAACAACCCAACACTGTAACATCATCCGATTTGTATCCTCATGTGGCCACAGCTGTCTTCTTCAGCAAAGACTTTGGTGTTTTTTGGTGTTGTTCTTCCTTTAACTCAACAATACAGCACCAGTCAAGATTCACGTCCTTTACTGACTAGTAAAGCTGGATGACGGCGCTGATTTCGGCCCCGGGGACCCCCAGCGGAGGCCACCAGAGACGATAGAGGAGACAGAGAAAAGGGAAGGTACAATAAATGAGTACAAACAAGTCCAGCCTGGTCTGGTCAAATGCCGTATGACTATCACGTCATTTTCTGGGGTCTTTCCCCGTCACATTTTATGGCTTTGGAGTGTCATTTCACACCATTCGGCTTCCACTTACTTACTCCAGGCAGAAATGTAATTACATATATAAACAGTGTGAAATCCCGGTGATGCAACTTTAAAATAATTTGCTATTCGAGTCCAGTTTTGCAACCGTGAATATTTTTATATCCTCCAAACCTGACCAGACCTTCGCTGCAGCATGTACTCATCATGAAACATCATTTTAGAAGAAGGGTTTTCTGTTTTGAACACGCATGTGAGTGTTTTCCATCTTGTCGTCTAACTCTCAGCAGGCAAAAGAAGATTTCCCTAAATGTCAAACATTCATTTAACCAAAATAAACACAAGTGAAGATAATTTGATAGATTTGTATAGTTCTTCGCCTTCACAACACTTAACCTTTGACCTTAACCAACCAGCTGCCTTTCAGCATTAGTATTTATGATTGACAGCGCCTGGAGGTTGTATCTTCATTTGAATTAAAGTATTTGATGTCTCTCCGGAGGGGGGAAATAAAAAAAAAAAAAAAAACGCCTTCCACCTCATAGAAATCGTTTCTTATAAAACTTGTCCAGCTCCTCCACTTTTTTTTTTCTCCTTTTCTTCACGGCTCAGGATAAATTGGAATTCTAAAAGGAGGAAATCACGAGGGATGAGAGAAGTTCAAGAAACCAGGCGTGGTGAAATCCTCGGCTGCTAAGCTGTCTGTCTTCCAGCTTCCAGCCCGCTGCTCACATGGCTGCGTCTGACAGCCCAACAGACTAAAACGCTCGCTGCGCGCTTGCTCTGACAAGTGTTCCGAGATGGAGCGTTTTTTTTTTGTTTTTTTTCCCCCAAACTTGATGTGTAAATGTACTATAAGTACTGTTTCCTGTAACTTCAGCCTGAGTGTCGGGCAAATACATAGATTTTTGAGACAAGCTGATTTGCTGCAACAGAAATGTATAGAAATGCAGTACACAGATACCCCGACCCCGGGATCCCTGCCTTAGGGCTAGAAAACTGACATTTTTTTGCTTGGGGGAAAATCAATAAGGGGTGTGGGTGTGTGTGTGTGTGTGTGTGGGGGGGGGGGGGGGGTCTTGCAGTAAAACGGTAGTTTATCTGTAAAAAGTCAGTTCTATTTTTACCTGGGCATTGAAGTGCTGAGCGGGGTGGACGGGGGCTTGAAGGGTAGGCATCAAGCTCAGCTCCCATTTGTCAAGGACTGGGAGGGTGCTGCTGTAAACGGAGTTAACAGCACTGTACCCCCCCCCCCCCGCCCCCCCGGGGCATCCACCACATAAACAACACAGGCTTCTGCCGACTGTGAAAACACAGGCGCTAACACCTTGTTCAGATCACATCACCAGCTTCGTCGCACAGGGCAGCTGCGACAGTCCAGAGTGACACTGTGGGCAGACAGTGAGGTCGCAACTTGTCAGCCAGAAGAATTTGTTCGCTGACAGGCCAATGCGCTTATTTTGTGATTAAAATTTGCTCATGAGAAATATAACTACAGTAATTCATCCCAGTTTTCTGTTTGAGGCGGGAGCAACGTGCCATTATTATGCTTCACCGTATGAAACGCAAGAAGATGGAATTAGGGCTGTGTTTGTTGCACTGGTAGCGGGGGGTGGGGTGGGGGGGTGGAGGCGGTCATGGAGCTGAATTGGAGCACGCTTGATGTTGAAGCTGAGGGTTACACGTCACGCTCCTGATCGCAGCACGCCGTCTTAACTCACACACGCTGCGGTGGCATTACACCACCAGACTGATCAAGTTAAAAAAAAAAGAAAAAAAAAAGAGAGCCCGCTTGCACAACACCAAGGCCCTGAGCAGCAACAGCGTACGAGAGGCAGCCACTAGCACGCAACTCCACGATTCAAAAATATGAAAACCTGACTTGTTCTACGGTTAAGCCACATCATGTATGTATCCTGCATGGTTACATACATGATGTGACGGTTAGATGGTGGTTTTATTTTGCTGCATATTTGGAACATTTTCTACACAAATGACAGCAATGATGGACAGAAACAAACTGAAACTAGCACATTTAGGTAGATGGCAGGTTGTGTATCAGATGTGGATCCCAACTACATTTTTTTCCCCCCATTCCTCTGCAGATGATTATAGTCGGAATAACACGCGATGAATGTCAGTTACAACCATTAGTACCTTTTATTGTCTTGCTACATACTCACACTCCAGCGGAGGAGCACACTGATGACAACTGACTCACCACCAATGTCTCCAGCCCCTACAGTACTTACAGTACCACTGAAAAACAAGCACAGTCACACTTTCAGAATTTTAGCATCAATTTGATCCCAAAGGATTGGTTCTGGTGCCATCGCTGCACTCCGACAGTCCACAAGAGAAAAACCAACACACAACATCCTCAGGAAGAGACAAATCAGGCTTTTCTTCCTGACAAATACGTTCTATTATTCTAAAATATGATGAAACATACTGTTAGACATCTGAGTGAATTTTAGTTATGATCAATCTTGGTTACCTCGTAACTGTATATGGTCACTCCTGCTCGATGGTATTCTACCAGCCTGTGGCCTACCCTGCACCCTGCCCGCGCACGCCGCAGCCGAAGCTGCTGCTAAAAGAGATGTGATGTTGTTATTCCAAAAGCCAGTCCCAAAGTGTGAGAATCTGACACTGAAATTTCACAAGCTGCACATCTGAATTATTGATTGCGTCTTTGCTTGAGTGGGCACAAAAATAGATGTTTTCAAATGTTATAATTTCCATACAGCCGCAGGACAAACTGGCAGAATGATCCAGGATATGTCTGCGAGGAGATTTGCACAATTTCTCATTTAGCGGTGAAGCGGATGGGGAGAAGACGAAACTGTAATGAGGAAACTCTCTTTGAAGATATGAAATTTAGGATTTTTAACAGTGATATTGAAAGTAAAGCATCAATGCACTTTGGCCCAGGCAGATCAAGATGCGCTGCCTCTAGATTTGTCCGCTTTCCGTGTCCATCATTCGAGCTGCTTCTGCTGTTTTGGTAGCAGCTGTGAGCAGAAATAATAGCACCTTTATATTCCGTTCACCGTTTCTATTTGTATTGAGTGATAACTATTCATGGGAATGCTCCAAATGAGCTCTGAGACTATGTGGAGCCATTAAGTGCTCCCAAAGAGAATGTCATAAACTCCAGTCAAGTGTCATTATCACACTGTCAGAACGCACATGCAATCCCCTGAATACGCTTTAATCCACGCAGTGAGGCCGGCCATATTTACGCTGCATCTGTTAGCTCATAATTCTTCAATGGCCGACTTGTCGCCACATGGCTGAAGCCCCTGAGCCGGAGTGAACGCAGTGGAGCGTGACGCTGTTTGAGATTCGGTCGCGGCTCAACCCTGCTGATGGTTAGGAGGTTAAAGTAAATAATGACGGCAGCCACCCACGAGAACGCGACACGAGGGTTCCCCTGAAAGTGATTCACCGCCACGATGGCATGGCTCAGAGGGAGAGCGGCCGTCTAGCGACCGAAGGGTTGCTGCTTTATTCCTCACTTCCCCCGGTGACCATGTTGAAGTGTCCTTGAGCAAGACACTGAACCCCTAATTGCTCCTGATGAGTAGGTTGGGGCCTTGCATGGCAGCCTTCACATCAGTGTGTGTGTGTGTGTGTGTGTGTGTGTGTGAGAATGAGACACTGTAAAGCGCTTTGAGTGCCGCTAAGGTAGAAAGGCGCTATATAAAAATGAGTCCATTTACAGTAATGACCCTGCCTGAAAAACCCATGGGGGGGGGGGGGGGGGGTTTAATGAAACACCATTCTCATTCTATTCTTACTAATCACAAAAAATAAAAAAAATAAAAAATTTCACACCAGAGATTCACCTTTTTGTTGAGAACCAGTGCTGTGATGCTACAGCACATTACCAGTTTAAGGGAGGAGTTTCTGTGCTCGGGAAAGAGGAGAGAGCAGACGGGGATCATTCTGACCCCGTTCTGACAGCTCGCCATCTTGTCTCAGACACTGAAGCAACATCAGAAGAAGCAATTTGGTGCCATAAGGAGTCTGTGTGCAGGCAGATGCAGACATATTGTGCATTTCAGGGGAGACTTTAAGGTTTCAGTGTGATTAATGGGATATATTAAGCATCTCTAATAAGCACAATAATTACATTTGGATCATTTGTGTGTATCATTCATCAATGAAGTATCTTTTTTTTTGCTGGTTATACCGTCACGTGAATATATTTCATTCATTCACAGAGGCTTATTTAACGCAGCATACTGGTTCTGTACTGTACGGGCGCCGTGCTGCACTGTCACTGGAAGCATGTATGTACCATGCAGTAATTTCCCTCCGTTCTCTCAGACGCAGCAGATGCCCGTACAGAGCTGTGGCCGCCGTGTTAGAAAAGAAAGAAGGGTTTGCCTCTGCAGTGGGCTGCATTCTTCCATCCAGCCCAGGCCGATGTTCCAGCATTCCCAGGCAAAGACTCTTCCAATCACACCAAAATTGCAGGTCAATCTTCTCACTGAAATAGGATTTGGAGGGACTTGTAAATAGCACATTTGCAACACCGTATATTCAACTGGTTGTCAGAGATGAGCGTCACCCAGCTAGAACCTCATAATGAAGTCCACAGAAATCTATATCCTGTATAAATATTCCCAGAACGATTCCAGTTCCGTGGCAGTATTTGGTTCCCATATCCATCAGTTTGAAGGACTCACAAAGCTGAATTTATGGCTAAAAACGAGCTCCGTGTTCTGTTCAAGAAGATGATTGGCTACAGCCTCATTGTTGACAGTATAAATGTTATTTAACTTCAGGAAATTTCATATTAGTTGGAGAAGTGAGAAAATATTCTGGAAATCAAATTTTAGACCAAATGATGCATTCAGGATGCTGCTGCAATGCTAGTGAGTTGCTTGAAGGCTGTTTGCAGTGTTTTCCTCCAGTCGGTCATCATGAAAAGTATTTTGTTGGCTGGTGTGGCGCGGTTTTACTGCCAAGGAGGAAATGCATTAATCACAAATGAAAACAAGTTGCGAGTGTCTCCAAAAGTCTGCAGGAAAGGACAGCGGACTGAAGCGTCTGTAAACCAGCAGAGAATTACTGCTGTCTCCGATTACGAGAACTTCCAGAACGTGTCTGGGGAAAAAAAAGAAGAAAAAAAAGAATTCAGTCCGCTTCCAAGAGCCTGACTCCAGGATGTACTCGCATGCAGACGAGCTACAGACAGGTGGGATTTAATACTTCATGGATAAGGAGTCTTTTCCTTGGATTAAAGGCATCTCTGGGAAATTTACCACAGAGCGATCCTCAATAGGAGGATAGTTTTTCCTTCACTGTGTGGTTTGGTCAGGTCAGCATGTCAAGGGGGGGGGTGCGGGAAATTTCCTAAATGGCCGGTGCGGTCGGAACGTTTTTTGTAGTATTTTTTATTTTTTTTGTATTCCCGCCCTGCCCTCGCGGCCGCAGCAAATACAGACAGGTACATGATAATCCACAAGCGACCGATCGTCTCTATGGCAACGATGCACAGACAGCCTGTTGCTGGGTTACTCACAGTTCACCGCTGGGAGCGCAATTTTTTGGACTTTCACTTTCGTTTTTGGAGCAGTTTTTAAAATTTCAACGAGTTTGTTAAACTGAAAAGGACATTTGCTTTGATTTTAGCATCAATGTTAGTTTTCCTGACATGCTTGATTATCCAGAATATCCCTTGGGGATGAATAAAGTCTTCTGATTCTGATTCTGATCCTGATCCTGATCCTGATCCTGATTCACCACAGGACAGAAATACATTTTTCCTTCTTCTTTGTGGTTCTTTGAGTTTAAACTTTAAAAGAAAAGTGTTCACGACCCCTCCTGACATGTTTGTTTTGGATTCATGACAAGATTCATGTTTAGTTTTATTCAACTGTTTATTCTAATTTATGTCAAAATGGAAACGACATTTTGGTTTAGTTCGTATTTTAGTTGTTTTGAATGAAAAGGGCATTTTGCTTTGAATATTACCTGACCGACCTCAGTAAGTGGACCATGTAGCTGGCAAGCGTGGTGAACGCTTATTCGATTTTTGTCTTTTTTTTTTAAACCATAGTTACATGACATTGGTATAAATCTTTGCATTCAAGACCCGCAGGATGCTTCCCAAAAAAAGGCAATTCAATTAATTGCACTAAAAATGTAATTTAACTATGATTCAATCTGCAAGCCATCATCTTTCACACATGCAGAAATGCAGTTAAGGCAGTGAACCCTTCTGGTGCTCATCTTTTTCCACTCAAAGTTCATTGCATGTGATGCACATCCAGAGTTTCTGTCCACCGTATCTTTCCACCATGAACACACTCAAAAACAGAGGTACGAGCGTGTACCTAAAAGGGTACCAATACTCGCCACTGGGGAAGATCCCATTTCAAAGACAATTTTGTATCCTTCAGTGAACTTTATAACCCTTTCTCCCATCTCCATCCATCCATCCATTTTCTACTGCTTATCCTGTTTAGGGCAGGGCTGGAGCCTATCCCAGCCTTCAGGTGAGAGGCGGGGTTCCCCCTGGACGGGTCACCAGTCCATCACAGGGCCAACACATATAGACAAACAACCATTGGCTCTCACAGCCACACCTACGGTCAATTTAGAGTCTGGATTGACCTGGTCCCCTCTTGATGTCTTTGGACTGTGGGAGGAAGCTGGAGTACCAGAGAGAACCCACGCAGGAACAGGGAGAACATGCAGACTCACCCAGAAAGACCCCGTGCTGGAGCCGGGGCTCGAACCCACAACCTTCTTGCTGTGAGGCCACAGTGCTGACCACTGCACCACCGTGCCGCCCCTTTCTCACATCTCAAAGACTGCAATTGCTGTTTTTGAAAAGTGCAGCTGCATGAACAGAACCGTTATTGTCTCATATCTCCATTTTTCAGTGGGAACTGTAGCAACAAAAAAAAAATACTGTTGCTGCGTAGTGATGGAACTCCTGTTGGGAATCTGAACAGGATTCAAGGCAGCCAACTTGAGGAACTGTATCTGTATCAATGCTGCTTCCCACCTGGATTTTTCCAGGTTTTAACACTGATAAAAATGATGAAGTAACTATATCATAGCTGCTCTCTTGCACTCTTGGATGACAAGTAAGGAACAGACAAAATTCTTGTTTTCTGCATAAAGTTTGGATTTGATGAGCCACAGTAAAGTCTGAGACGGTGCAACATTTAGGTGGTGTTGTTTTTAGATCTGTAAACTGCCCCATCATAAATGCAAATATTACAGTACATGGCAAGATGTGGAACACATGACTTCCCCTGTCAGGCCTTGACCTCTGCACGGCGACTGTCTACTGGCAGTGAAATTCTCAGGTCAGCATAGTAACTGTTGCAGGAGCCTGACCAGTCTCTTAGTCTTCAGGGCAGTTAAAAAGCCCTCAATCCTGATTATTCCCTAATTTCATTCAGTGGTTGAATATCAATGTTTTTAATCGGATTCTCAGGGAGATTATTAACACTTCTCACAGAGTCTCTGGCTACAGTGTTTTTGTTATCATTAAAAGTATTTTGCTGGCTCACGTACAGTTATGTCTTAAATTCCCTCCGAGATTAAACAGAAGGCTCCCTGCACCTCGGTGTTATTTCCCTTCATCTCACCTGTATACTCTGGATCCACATGAGGAGGGTAGAAGCGGAAGTTGATGAAGAAGGGAATAGGCACTCCGAACTTGAACCACTCCACCACATAGGGGGGCTGCTGGCCATCCAGGGGAGGGGACACGTCACACCCCAGGATCACGCTCTCTCCAGCGCGCGCCGTCACAAACCGGGGCTCCTCTCTCACTCCGTGGGCACCTGAGAGGAGGAAGAAGTAGCTTTCACACCGTGGCATCTTTAGGGTTTAAGACGATCCTACTAAAATGCACCGAATCATTCTCCTTGTTCCAGAGGAGTCGCTTTTGAGGGCCTAAACAAGCTCAGACACTCTGGAAATTGCGAGGTGAAAGTTTATGAATTTTATGGGTCCTGAACAATCAAGTACAAGTACAAAAAACCCTCAGCAGCCCCCCTAGAAATATTCAAGCCGTTCTTACCCACTGTGTTTCTGACCATCATGCATGGAATTTAAGACACACGCGTATTATGACGAAACCTACAAATCACTGGCTCCATGACATCAACACCAAGCTCACAATTTTTAGTGCAATTTTTCCTTTTCTTGCTGCAATTCTTGCCCACATCCAGGGGTCGCCCTCTCCAGACTCCAGCAGACTGCCACGTCTGCAGACATATTTTTGTTCTAGCACACCTATTCCACTAAACCAAGACTATTTTAGAACAAATTGTGTTTACTTTTGACCTGATTAGACTTCATTTGTTACTTAAAATCTTGTATGGTTTCCCACAACAGCAGCGACAGCCACAAAACAACAACAACAACAAAACGCTCCAAAAACAAACTCACACGTGTCGACAGCGGGAGCAGGTACGGGTGAAGTGTTGCTTTGAAATTCCTTCGTGTTTAAGACAGACTGAACACTCGTGGCCAACAGAGAGACAGCTGAACGGTCACCACGTACATGAGTGACCTCCGCCGACCGGCCTACCGTCATCTTTTGGTGAGTGTTTTGTGGCCATAATAAATGAGCAACCAAGAGGTTCCATTGATCAGAGCTGGCTGACGCTCAGATGAGCTTTACTATGAGCAGCACCGAGCCTGGCGTTTCGCCATGAATGTGAAGGCACGTTGCCGAGTGTTGACCTATCAGATAACTGAAAGGTCGGCATACCTGCCTCAGCAGAACGTTCACTCTGGGAATGGATTTTCTCCAGCTGCCACCCCCGCTTTCATTGAACCGGCTGTATCTCCACCGTCAGAGCAAGCATGAATACCCGCCCTCGCCCAGGGGGAAAATTGCTTCAAGGATCAAGAGACATGCTGACGTTTCACTCTAGACAAACACCAGAAGAACTTAAATAACTTTAAGCTTTCATTAGCAGGATATTTTGCATTATCAGGGCTATTTTTTTTTTTTTCCAAGAAAACTAGGTAATAACTTGAAGTTATTACAGGCTCAAGCTGGAGGCGACAATGGTGTTACCCTCTGTAGCGACACTTGTGTTCCCCGCTCCGTGTCCCTCCACCAGCACTGTTGTGTGAAATTGAAATTATATTTTACGACCTGCGAGCCTTGTGCCTTTTCAGCTGTGCAAACTGAAATTAAAACCCAAATATTTCCACATGGTTCTACTGTCTGAAAAATACAGCTTTTACAGCCTCTGAAGGCCACGCGCATCACCTGGTGGTGGTGTTTTACCATTTTAATCTGCACTAACCTTCCAGTGGAGTTAATCCACTTTTCTCATTTCAGCCAGCACAGATTCTGCGCTGAAACACAGCAGATTAAATCAAATTACACTTTATAAAGTGGAGATGTGGCCTGCCAGTTCTAGAGCTCAGTCCATGAACCTGATTGTTACTGCGCCTCTTTGGACTGAAGTTACTCAGCTATGCAGCGCAACTCCGAGAAGCCGTGAGCGAGACCACACAAAAGCAGCAATCAGTGTCTATTTAACGTTATGTGACATTACACTGGCTGGAACACACACTTGAGTGCAACTTTCAATCAAACTTCCCTCTACAGAGCTCAAGTGTTGTTGGTCCACTGAGGCAGTCGCGTCACATCAGCATCTTCATGAAAGGAACACACGCTTGTGTTGGATGCAACACGCGTGAAAATCCGTGGGTGCCATTGGGTGTCAAAACAGGAGAATCCGGAAAAACCAAAAACCAAAAACCAAAAACTAGTACATGTACACATCCGAAATGTTGAGTCGGGTGCAAAACCAGAAGAAGCAGCACGGAGCAACGAGAGGATGCTCGCTTTTCAGAGTTGGTGACTTTTCAAGTTTTGAAGGACGCATTTTTCTTGTCCAGAATAAAAATAACCACAGTTAGCTTAGCTTAGCATTAAGGAGAGCACGCGCTTCAGCAGGACGCTGATGTGTATACTGGCGCCTTGCATGGCCATCATCCTCATCATCATCATCATCATCATCATCATCCTCAGTGTGTGTGAATGAGGGAACACTAGAAAACACTTCAACGCATTTCATCTTTCAATACTGGAACTTTCTTAATACCAAATATCACTAAACATATTAAACCCGAAACACTAAATCAAGCAGGCTCTGCAACCAAATATGGTGTAAATGTCTGTCAGGTGACTTTACCTGTACATTTATCAGGTTAACTACCACCCACGCTGATTGAGTGTTAATATCTGAAACGTAGAGGACAAAAAAAAACAAAAAACGCTTTTACTGTTATTTGACTGAGATATCAAAGGCTTTTTAAATTCATGCCCCCCCCGAGTGCCTCAGATTTCCTCAACATTACACTGGAGACATTGTTTGGTTTGAGTAAGTCGAGTCACTTGACATGAAGCAAAGGCTCAAACCCTGTGGCACAACACTGCAAGCTGCTGAAATCCATTGTGTTCTCTGCAGACGGTTCAGGTTGCAGAAGTTTAGAGGGTTCGGGTTTCTGTCTGACAGTATTTTTAGATTCCTGGTGGTGGCAAGAGCACGTTTTAAAGACTTTAGATAAAATATTGCACGGCTAATGATTCTCCAATCCCATTATGAGATCCTCATGAGGGGTCAATCAGTGCAGGCTTGATCACAGCTTTTGCCATTTTCATTTCCTTAATGGAAACACAGGGATCCTACAGGGGTTTATTGAGAGTTATTCAGGGGAAATGTATATGCTCTGAACAAAACAGTAATGTGGGTGTGGCCCGCTGCCTTACAAATAACCAGAAGTGCGATTATTAAATTGAGTGGTATTACCAGTAGATGATGGCAATTGAACAATATCTTTATTGTAAAAAAATCACCAAGCTGAGTGAACCTCTCCAAACACAGTGAGGCGGACATCTGTTGAGTGAGATCTACATAAATCAGGATCAGGACAGCTAATAAATCCAGAGACCAGTATGCTTTATGTATCTGTCCTCGGGATATAGTGGATTTACTGCTGCGATTGTGTAATTCCTGAAGGAAAACATTTCAGCAACCCGTCAGACAAATCATCCAAATGGCAGCAAGTCGGAGTACAAAATAATAACACCGGTGAAATAATTTCCTAACTGTTAAGTATAAATTAAAAACAGAGCAAATTAAAGGGGAACTTCAGATGTTTGTTTTTTTTTAATATTTTTCAACCTGGGCCCTTTTTCCTGAACTTTTTTTGTCTTGTGAAAGAAGAAGGAAAAAAAACAAACATTTCTGAAATGGCTCCAGTAGGAAACCAGGCAGGGCCGCCTGCAGCCCCCGAGCACGCGCTAATCTAATCTGACGAGGCAACTGGCTCCGTCCAAATAACAGCCGCCGGAAGCGCATTTTTTTCCACACTGACCGTCTAAAATCGTTATTAGAATTATCCAACAACGTAATGGAAAGGAGGAATGAATGTGTGTTACTACCGCAAACTCAATCCCGCCACAATCCAACCCTCACTCGAGGAGAAGTCTCGCTCTGAAATCTCCCGAGAGTTCAGTTGTTGATGTGCCCACGCCGAAGCCGTGGCGAGTTGCGCTAAACATGGATGTTAACGCTCCGGCGGAACACTGCACCTTGATGACGGCCGTGTCTGCAGTCACCACTGAGACTCTGGGACGACCGCAGCCGCTCAAAGACGAGAGCAAATCCTGAGCACTTCCTCCTCAAGGTTTCTTCCACAAAACTACAGCACAATCATTTCTCCTTCCCTGTAAGTCATCGGTCAATTCACCACTGATAATTCCCAAATAAATAAAGTCCAGGCTTAAAAAAAACAAAACTCAAGTACCCCTTTAACATGAAAGCTTTTATGTTGTCAGTAATTTCACATCAGTAGAGCACTTGTCAGAGAGGTGGTTCCGATTACTTTATAAGACAAAGATATGCAACTGTGCAAAGATGCACGGATATTCATAGAAGACATCCAGAGCCGAAGCAGCCGAGTGAAAACAGCATTTACTGATACACACACACACACATTGTGATGTAACAAAACACCATAACCCAATGAGAGACATCTGCTCAAGGTCGATCAACAGCTGTCCAGACCCACACATGAATCATTACAGCAGAATGGCGGGGGCACGCGGGGTTAAATCCACAACAGATTTCAACTCAATTTCAAGTGGCAGCGGCTGAAAATGGCTCCAGCGTCAAATGAACACGACTCTCTACTTCCAGTGATAATCACAGATTTGTGCGGTAAATAGTCTCCAAAGGCAATTCTGGGCAATAATCAGGCGGAGCAGAGTCTGCGAAACGTTTCAAAAGAAATTAGGTCCAATAACACACTGAGGAAAAATATGAGCGGGGGAGGGGCGGGGGCAATGAGAGACATTTTTTGGATTATTATTTGGGTCTAGGATGCCTGAACCTCGTGTTCTGATACTTCACCCACTACATTTAATCCAATATTGGCTAACGCTTCTATGTCACTCTGCATATCGGGCCAGTGGTAGCCAGGTACACACACAGTGGAGGATATACCCAGGGCTGAAGAGCTGATGAGGATATGAGCGCCACTTAATGCTAGACAGAGCGTCCGATGTGGAGGATGTAATGGAATATAGACTGGACGAAGGCTGGAGGGAGAATCTCAAGGACGTGGAGCCACTGGGCTGGATGGGCCACTGACAGGGTGGTAATTGAATGCCAGGCTGCATAGCTGAAGGTCACATCAGAGAATGGCCTGAGTGTGTAAGAGTGGATGTGTGTGCTGCTCGTGTGTGTGTGTGTGTGTGTGTGTGTGTGTGTGTGTGTGTGTACACATACGCAAGTGTGAAGGAGGTGCTGCTGCTGCTGAAATCCTTCTATCTGCACATCTGTGTGCCAGTGCTAATTTCATTTGTATGTAATATTCAATTACAATCCTTAAGAGTACAAAATAATTAAAAATCAGCTCTCTAGGATAACAGTATTATCTGTGATAGATACGAAGTGCTGCAGGGGTGACTTATTTTTGTAGGCAAACTATGGAAGCAAGAATCTCTGGAGCCGATGGAATTTTTACATCAGACTTGTGATGATTGACAAGAATAAACTGTAAAAAATGTCAGTTTATTGTGTGGCTTACGGGTTTTGTTGCGTGAGATCATCGTCACAAGTCAACACAACTTTCAGGAATTTTGAATCGTAAAATGTACAAAACTGATATTACGCTGAGAACGAACTACGCAACTGGCCACCATTGACGTGACGATGTTGACTGTCTGCAACAGCAACCTCTCATTTAGCCACATGTTCGCAACCGCCACCTTCCACCATTTCAAACTTCCTGCGCACGTTATACACTGACAAATTTATGCCGTGGAACAATAAATCAAAATATCTTAAGCATCAGCATGGACCACAGACCTTATTTCAAGCATTTAACTGACACCTGCTGACTTTTGAGACATTCAGCAATGCTGACTTATTCCTGAGATAAAGAACTCATTCTGCACCACTGTGGGGAAATACAGGCTGTAGCCATGTGACCACTGTCTTAATTTGGATCCCAAGCCAGCTCCTGTTTTTGAGAACTAAGCTAAGGGCTCGTCCTGCACTGTCACGGTCACCTGGGCAAGTCTCAACATGAAGCAGCCATCTTAAAGCAAATATTTCTAGCTAACAACAATCGCACTCCTATTTAGGTGAACTGAGACAACTGAACTGTTGCTTGGAACAAAAAAAAATCGCACGTGTGGCAGTCGGGGTGCAACGGTCCTGAAACTGAGGCTTAATACGCAACACAAACGTCCAGGGACTCATCTTCCAACACGTACTTCCTGCTGCAAGAGGCAGCGTTCCCAGCTCCCGTGGAGTTACTAGCATTACATGTAGCAAATGCTACGCTGTACCACTCACCGCAACCGGGGTAAAACCTGTGAGCGCGCAGAGGGTTGTTACCATCAGTTATGTTGCTGGCTGTGTGTCAGACTAGCTCACTTGTTTCAGACAGCATCACGTGAATGCAAACATCAGTGGTGTTGACACGGTGCTAAGGTTCTGTTGAGAGCATTTACTGTAGTTTTTGAGCAAATCAACTCTGTCTGACAGGAGGTGAGTTAAAAGAGTCGGTGGCTCTCGATGAAAAACAGCTGAGTGGGGGTGGTGACGTGGGCAGAGGAGCCTGAACACAGAGATTCTTAGTAAAAAAAGAAACACAAAACATCAGCACGGATCACTCTGAGCAGCCGTGAACGATACCAAGCAGGTTGAGCGGACAATGTGGCGCTGAACGGGTGAACTTCCAAAGTTCAAACACCGCAGGACAGAGTGGAGAGGAAGATCAGGCGCACGGGAGCCGCCGAGGCCGGGAGAGAGTTACGCCCAAGTCGCAACACATAATAGACAGAGAGGCAGAAAAACAGAACACACAAAAGAAGAAAAAAACACGAGAGCCACAGCCAACAACAAGGATGGAGAGCAACCCAGGCTCCCCACGGCGTGGAAGCAGCCTCGCACAAACAGCTCACGGCGGGCCGAAGCAGTAACAAACACCGCGAGTGTTTTAGAGCAGCAAATATGAGACCGGGCTCTGGTGCTGACGGCAAACTAAAGTCCAAATTCCTCTCGATGACTGATTCATATCAGCTCGTATTAGAAACTTCACCTCGCCATCACGTTTTATTATATTTATTTCGGTTTTATTTGTGAGACTGTTCTGATGATCATTTTACTCTTTTATGAGCTGGTAGCGCCGCCACTGACGGTCAGAAAACCAGAAGCTGTTTATTAAAGAGAGAGAAAAAAGAAACCATTTTATGTTTTGTATCATGAATCAAACTGTGACTTCCAAACCAAGCTGTCTGATGTTTTCTTTTTTTTCTTACATTACACCTCTGCGGGTACTAATCACAGGCTTCTGAAATTTTTGTGTGGTGAGATTTCATCGAGCAAATCAGATCAGATTCTAATAGAGCATCTGAAATAACTCTGAAAACACATGTTAAGTTGTCACTGTTGGAGTTTCACTTCATTGAACTGTGTCTGCCTCACTTACACTTCTTACCAGGGGAGTATTTTAAACCCTCATCATGAATATGAGAAATATGTTTTCCCTCTCATATAATTAATAATGCCGTTCAATTTTTAGGTTTACACACAACACGGCAACACTAGGGTTTAGACTCTTCAGCATGCAAGCACTCACATTTTGCACACTTTACTGCACACCTGTCTGAGAACCACACCAGTGGGACTTTTTTTCTACTGTAAGCTTTAGTAGCAGGCTATGCTATGTCGTTCACTATTACACAACAACACACCGTTGTGTTCCGCAGACAAGATATTGACCTGGTGTCTACTATGTCTCCTTTTGTGCCGGGACGGTCCCAGATAGATCTGCTCTCTTCATTATTTAGCCCTCTTTAATTGCAAAGTTCCTTCATCTGACAGGCAGTGCTCAGTCAGGGATGTGAAAGGATGTGCTGACACCTGCTCAAATACAGACAGAGAGAGGGAGAGAGAGGGAGAGAGAGATGAAAGTGTGAAATGGTGTTTCCTTGCCAAAGGCACAGAGGGCGAACCAACATTGCTGGACGCTGCCCTGCCAGAGGTGTACATTATGGGGCATCTTTGGCAGGGGCTGGGGGTCACGGAAATCCCTCCACCCAGCCATGATTCAGTCATTTTTAGTCACTCGCAGCAGTTTCTTAGATAACTTCTAAGGGCTGCAGCCAGGGTGTTTTAAATTAATTACACAAAGAGGCATATTGCTGCTACTAGCTCTTACTAGCGCTTTCATATGCCTTGTCTAATTACAGCTGGTTATGTCAGCGGGTCTTTTAGCAACAATAAATCATATCCAACAAATAGCACAGCTCCAAAAGAGTGAAAACACTCTGCCCCAAACCACGCAAGCTGCTCCGACATCCACTAAACATCAGCTCCATATATCTGCAAATCAAGATATCCACTTGCATATAATTCTCATTCTCTCCTTCTCATTTCCTCTTCTACGACTTCCTCATACACGCACACACAAACACATATACAGACACGAGCTGCAGTTCAGGCTGACATTCGTGCTCAACATGGAATCAACGCACATCTTTGGAAATAAGTGCTTCTCCGGCAGACGCATGTTTGTGCTCCTTCATGAACAGAGCAAGGATACCACATGTTCCGCATGCACAAGTTTCCTCCAGAGCCTTGAAATGGGATTGAAGCGAAAGAAAGACAAACGCGAGGATTACCACTCTACGTTAGCAATGGACTCAAGTGAGAAGTTCTTTTCTACCTTTATGGCACTAAAAGTGCTTAACAATGTAGCCTGAGTCACACACACATAGTAGTCCTATCTTGGTGAGAACTGAAGCATGATATAACGCATTCCCAAGCACCTTCCCCTGACCTTAACCAGCCGAACTAAAAGCCTGACCCGACCCCAAACCTGACCGTGACTTATCTCAAACTCTGACCCGAAAACCAGATTTCACGCAGCCCTTTCAAGTTGTGACAATCGGCCAAAATATCTTAACTCTGCGGGTTTAAAAGCCTGTTTTTGTTCTCACGCGTAGCGAGAGGCAACACACAAAAACTGGTGGTGGAAGCTGCCATCCAAGTGCCAAACAACTAATATCATTACACAAAGTTTTCATTTGAAAAACACTTTCATGAATCAGTTGTGTGAATTATTCATTTATGGCCAGGAGGTCACATCACCCTTGACCTCTGACCACAAAATTCACCTCATCCTTGATTCCAAGTGGACGTTTCTGTCAAATGTAATAAATTTGCACTTGCCAGTCTCCAGACATCGTATTCACACAAATTGGAAAACGATGTGAGGTCACAGTGACCCTGACCTTTGACACCAAAAAAACCCTCAAGGTGAGCTCATGTGATACCGTGAATGGGAATGACAGACGCACAACATGAAAACACAACGCCTTCAACCAGTGGTGCAGGTAACATTAAAAAAACAACAACAACAAAAAACTGCCAATCTTTGAAATTCAATTAAAATGCTGCAGTCAGACAGTTCCGATACCCAGACAAGGACTGAAGAGAGCCACAGTCTGAAGCTGCTGGACCCCAGAGACGGTAGGAGGGCTTCCAGACTCTGCTTCAGCACTGCTGGGAGGCTTCACATTCATGAGTGACAGTTCTGACAGCTTCACAAATACTATCTGATTCTATATCTCTCCGTCTTTGAAGCAGTGTGGTACCCAGTGACAAGAACAAGTGTGGTAAGCCATAGCCACGGCTCATGGGGGAGCTCTGAAACATCAAGGCGGGTGCTCGCAAGGAGGGAATTACAGATGAATACCATCTGGCCAAAAGCCAGCTCAACAAACGCTTAAAAAACACAAAGTCCCAGCGCAAGACCTGAGAAGAGAGTCAGTCTGCCATCAGCGGCTCGGGCTGAAAATAGTCCTTCAAATACACCAACACTTGCCAATGACATTTAATTACTGCTATATTGCCATCAGCGTCCCTTTCGCTTCACCTTGATTGGTTGCCAAGTCACCGTTGACTTTGTTGAACTAACCTAGAGTCTCCCTGACCATATGCCGCCTCCCCGATGGGCACTTGGCATGAGGAAACGTCTTTGACTGTCCATTTACTGTGACGGACTGCTCCTAGCTGGGCTATTTTTCAAGATATGGAGTTGAACTGGTCATAGATCAAGAGGCTTATAAGACAAACACGCTAACAACAATGACGATCCAGCAACACGGTTAATCCACTTGGAAATTTCGGAGTTCATTTTCATTTCATTTTCATTTTCAGAAATCACTCAAGAGGGAAAAACATCTTTGTGAACTTAAGACACTCATTTGTGATTCCAGAATGCAGAAGGAGCCAGCCATGTACACACAGCTTGAAACTAATGGCAGCTGAGGCTAACCACAGCTACAGCAACAAAACAATAGTAGAACTACCAGAAAAACCCGTAAATTTACAAACTCTTGAGGGCATCGCCTGGTACATTCCGTGTCTTCTTAACCAGCTAACGCCCATGTAAACCTCAAACATTTTTACAGGGGCTAAAAACGGACTGTAACGCGTCTTCTTTGGCGCTAACATGAATGAACACAGACAAGCGCAAATAAGTTGGTTCAACTGCATTCACCAGCTGGTAACCGGTGCCGCTACTTGGAATGATCCTAGAACCAAAAGGGTTTTAGGTTGCGGATTACTGAACATTCGGCTGGATAAAGAAGACACGGATTATACTGGATGACATGCCTGAGAGTTTGTAAAACCATGTTTTTTCTGCAGTCTCGCTGCTGTTTTGGTTGTCGTAACAGCTGTTAGCGGTAAGTCTCCATCATCTTCAAGCTAAAGATACGTCGCCGCCTCTTTCTGCTTTCTGGAGTCTCAAAGAACTGATGCAGGTGGGAAAAATATCATTGTGAGCCCAGGGACTTTTTTTTTTTTTTGAGAATTTGAAAGCCAAACCAATCTTTTTGGGTGACGCATCGCTTGCTGTGGCCAGCACCATTTTCCTTTCACACAGTTTAAAAGTGTGTTTAACTGCGGATTTCTGTGATTTGGTTCTTAATGTCTTCAGAAAGCCACACTTGTTCCCACAGATTCGTTTTAATTTATTTCCTAATTAGGAAGCCAATCCACAGGCTAACACAACACTCACAGCGTGCTACATTGTTGACAAGACGCAGGTGAACACAGTGAGCGCAGGAAACAAGGTTGTATTGGGATTAAGACATGAATGCAATAAGAAACTGTGTTCGTGGGGGTGGGTTTTTTTTTTTCCAGGTACAGGTGAGATGATATATGTGCTCATCAGCACACGATCCAAAATCTTCTCAGCTGCCAAAACACACCATGTATTATAGCATGATGAAGGATTTTTAGCATTGAAATGACACTCAAATTCCATAAGGATCAGCCAGGGATGTGAACATAGTTGAATGGCCACCGCACCACCCTACTAGATTAGGCTGCACGGTGAGATCGGTGATAGCGTTCAGATTTTTTTTTTTGTTTTTTTGTTTTTGCCAAATGATCCCACATTTTTTAACTGAAGCCTCGGTGTCAGCAGCCAGTCTACACACCGTGCGCTCGCTTAATGAACTGCAGGCAAATGTGCCATTTCCTCTGCTTGTAAGTCTGCATCACAGCCGAAGAACAAGAACCTAAATTCTTGTCAGACGAGCTCATCCTGAACCACCATCTGCAGCCACATTAGTCAGGTTACCTGCACAGTCAGGCAGCCCGTACGCCACGACTTAAATCACAAGGCTTCAATCACAAATATGGAGCAGCTCAATTCCTGCTTCACTGTCTTGATAAATCCTCTCTCCCTTGGCTGTAACATCAGATCTTTCATTGACTTCACCTTCCACTTTTGGCATCACCCTACCAGGCGTATCTCAAAGAAATAATCCCAGCTAAACTTGACCCATTTTCTGTGTTGGCGCATTTTAGTTTTTTCCTTCAGATGACACCACTGCATTCGTCTGGGACTCAAATTGTCAGACAGCTTCTGTGAAAACTTAGTAGTACAGGGGCTGCGTTTTTGTGCTTTTAATCAAATGGTAAGTCTTATTAAATATTCATCACAGGTTACAGTACTCAGGCTGCAACTGCAAACTAATAATACTGTCCAGGAATTCCAGTCGACGTTTCACCATTTATTTCTGCATTAATCTGAAGCCATTAGAGCAACTTATCTGCAGGGAATTGAAGATTTTCCTGCCCGTGTTGTTGTAGACTCACTGACCCATTGCTCATGTCAAACAACAACTAGCATGTCATGTACATTGATCAAAATGCCATTCAGGCAACACAATCCAATCCAGCTTTAGTTGTCGTTGTTGGTCCCCCCCCCCCCCCCCCCGCCCCCCATTTTGCTTCGTTCAGTGGTACAAAGAAATCTGACCTGAATCTCCCACACATGAGTCAGGCAAAAAGGAATTAAATTATGTTATCAGCACTCCTACCTCCAAATAGGACCTCACCAAATCTTGCAATAAAAATCAAAGTGGTCGATTAAGTGTGGACTTATAATCTACTAACATGATATCCATTCCAACAGGATGGGAACAGACTGGCTCCCACTGGATAACAGCTGACATGCATATAGCCTTTGGCTTTCAACAGGAAAGCATGTGGTTAGCAGGTTCGTATCACACGGCAGGTGTGTGCAAATGCAAATGATTTTACTTACTAAATTTAAAGAAAGCGTCACATAAAAAGGTACCATTTTATGTCTTTTTTTTTTTTTTTTTTTTTTTACACAAACGCTGCATCTTTCAGTTCTGGATTTATGGTTCATCATCAGACAGAAATGGAATGCGCTGCGCCGATGCTCATATTGGTCCAATACTCACGCAAAAAATCTCTCCAAGACGTGAGCGTATTCATTTCTTTGCACACACGTTTTTTTAAAACTTTTAATCCTGTGTGTTTTCGCCAAGTCACTTCTACGAGTGAATGATTAATTTATCAGGGTTGTTTGCTCTAGTTTGTGACTTGTGATTAAATATTTACATTGTTCCATTGTTTTATACCTGATTCTGGCTCAATAATAACTCAGCGAATCGCATTTATTAGCCACGTCATTCAAACGACGTCAGGAAAGTGCTCGTGCTGCCTTTAACGTCACATGATGAGGAATAGAATACACCGACTACACACGGGTGTTAGCTCAGTGCAGTATCGGCTGACACGCACAGCCCACGTATCTGCATCTGCACCCCTCATTTGAACCGCTCACATTCGCCCTGCTGTGAATTATCTTTGCAAAAAAAAAAAAAAAGTTCCGCACATATAAGTCACAGTTTGTGCTTTTCAGTGGATGAGTGTGGCGGCGGCAGCAGCAGGCTGGGTTATTCTGGGACACAGTAATATGAGAAGAAGAGTATCTCTCGTTTGTCATTACTAATAAGCAAGCATGTGATTTGTGACTCTTCGCTGCAGCCTGTGAGCCTATAGTGAGGTAAATCACGTTCAGTGCATTGCTCACACACCATACAGCACCTGTGAGTTTATATCATTAAAGCCGCATCAAGGATTCCTTAAAATGGAGAGTTTAGGTTTCACCAGTGACTCCCAGGTGAGGTTTTATGTTGCTAAATCAAAGATGTTTAACTGGATTAAAGGAAGTTTCATCCACTGTGCTCAGCCTGGTCCTGGCTGGCATCACAGGAGGAGCTGTGAGCAGACCAGTTCTGACTGGGTATGTGGGGTCATTGAGATCATTTACCAGGCGGCAGCTTGGCACATGTCTCCCTCATCTGGACATGAATGGGACAGCAAGGTTAAGTAAGTGCATGTGTCAATACAGAGGGAGTACAGAGAAAAATTAGAACAAAAGGCATATTAGTTGCACTAGAAAATGACTGGTTTGTGGACCTGGATCATCCCAACGTTACCACCTACTGGTGCATCGTACACAAAGCTGGTGTGATGCTATGTGTGATGTGAAATTCAGCATGTGAATCCCATGCTTGCAGCAATGGGCTCTATCAAATTCAAGAGTGCATTTTATCTGACACATGATGCATTATTTAGATACTTTTCCATCTTGAGGGCTCAGACGGTCACACCCCTCTCTGGAGAACTCAAACGGGACTGCTTGCCATGATACAATGCACACATTTCTCCAAAGAAGCAGCAACGTTCTACCCTTTTTCTCTCTCTCTCTCTCTCTCTCTCTCTCTCCCTCTCTCTCTCTCTCTCCACACTGCATTCTCATACAAATCCTAGATAAAACAATACAGGCCTAAAGTCACAGCCTGACATCTTTGTCATGGTCAAGCAGCCTGCCTGGACAGTAGGATTTGTTGGCCTTAACTAGCATGAATGATCCAGATTATCTCTGATATCATGCATACGAGCAAGGCCGTTTCAAGGCAGCTGTTGTCCCCCCCCCCCCCCCCTCCCTCCTTCCCTCCCACCCCCCTGATACTAATTAACCAGGGCTGAACTTTCACGTGACATATGCAGCAATTTGAAATAGACCCTCAAAAAAAAAAAATGTCATGCGATCACAAAAAAAAAATAAATAAAATGCAGCAGCACACGGAGACAGCAGGAATCAAATGCAACGTGCGGCACCACAAGATATATTGCACTTCAACTCACCTTGAGCGGCCGTTCCTCTGGTGCTGAATACACTTGCTATCAGAGTGGCCACATACCAAATCATAGTACTATTGCCGACCAGCTATTACCACGCAAAGTGCCCCGTTCAACAAATCTCTCATATCATCATCACCTCGCACCACGCGGTCTCTTTTAGCAAAAAAAAACCTTTTTCATATCCTATTTTCTTTCCTCGTGGCGTTTCCCTTCATCCCTTCCCTCCCCCGTCCTTCCATCCGCATCCTCTCCCGAAGAGACACAGCACCTGCACCGCCGCGTTTGTAGTAGACGGAGCCGTTTTTACTAGCTCATAGTGAAACCAAGTGTGAGAATGCAGCCACAGGTCCGCCTCTGCTCGCATCCGATTGGCTGCTGGTTGAGGCTTTGGGGCGTGTATTGGTTCTCCGAACGCCCCAGCACCCGAATGACAGGAGAAGCGGCCGTAGCGCCGATTCAAGGTGAGTTGGAGCGTGCCGTAGTAGTGGAACCGCAGTATCATGCGCATTGACAGAAAGAGCCGCGTCCACATCTTTAAAATACCTCTCTCCTAAACCGGCCCCCACGTGCACTATCGACGCCCATCATCCATTCAGCCTTTTTATTTATTTATTTTTTATCTGTACGATTTGTCAAATTATCAATATTGGCATTTTTTATTATCATTATTAGATGAAATGTGTGAGAGTTGTGAGTCATCTGTCGCTCAACCATACGTTGGGGGGGGGGGGGGGGGGGCTGTTGTCATGTCGCTGTCACCTACATACATCGCTCATTTTGCTCCACTCCCGCACCCTGCATGTCTGGCTCATGTGTGATGGGTGTGGCGACAGATGGAGGGGGGGGGGGGGGGGAGGAATAAAAATAAAAACGTCCTCTTTATTTTCTTTTTTCTTCTTCGTCTTCTTTTTTTTTTTCCTCGACGACCGTGAAGACGTGCAGCCTCCATCATGCCGTGTGCACACATGGTTAACACCGATAACACATTCCGCCCGCTTCGGCTGCACGCAACGCATGTGCGCAGAGGGATCATGTGCGCCGAATAACACCGCCGGCTGCTGCGCGCTACTGGAGGAGAAGCGTTTATACGATCCGTCGTTTGAGTGGAATTCAGCCCGGACTATATTTTTGTAAATTAGCAGAATGAGTCACATTTTTGTCTCAGCACTGATGTCTGTCTGCCTCCTCCTCCTCCCCCCCCCCCTCCCCCTTTGCTTTTTGTGAGACTGTCATATTTCTGTCTGACTCACTGAAAATCTAAACATATTACATTCACACATTGTCCCGCCATCCTCAGCTCAGTTTTGACTGGAATGTAGAATGTTTGCCTCCTCGGCGGACACCGACAGTCTGCTCCTGCTGCGCGTGGATGCCTCCAACGTGCATATTTTAAAGCCCAGTCACGTTTAGCAGCTCTGGCTAGCAGCTGATATCACACATCAGGTCAGGAATATACATGTTAAATACAAATGCAGTCAGGAAGAAAAGAAAGAGAGAAACCAACAGCAGCACCAAAACAGCTTCACTGCTCCCACATGCTCAATCTACATAAAGGCAGGAACAGCATTCCTGCAAAAAGAGCAGAGCTGTCCTCTGACAGCGCAGGGTGACATCAGAACAAAACCTCCCGTAAACGATAAGATAACTTGAAGGTCGTTTCAAGGGTCGCTCTGTTGTCACACACTCCCAAACTACACAGTAAAGCCTTTTTTTGTGTTGTGCCAAAGCATTTATCATGTTATCGCCTCAAATTTTGAGGTTTTTGCTCTTCATGAAGGCGTGATAGTAGTGTACGGAATCCCACTAAAGAGGAGCTTCCCAATCTTGGGGGTCACGACCTCTGTAAGGGATTGCTGGAACCACTCAGAATATTTTTATGCTGCACAAATTTTGTCTTCCTTCTTTTTAGAATGAGAATTTTGTGTCAATTCACTGGATGTCAAAAATGATTCTTCCCAATCCGTACAGTTTATCAGAGAACGTCATGCAGAGGGCGCATTCTTCCCCCAAGGTGAAGTTCAGCCAGTGGTGCTTTAAGCAGCCGTGATATTTTTTAGAGAAACCAACGCAGTAACTGAAGTATCACAACTCAAAAGGAGCCAAACGTTCATTCGGATCAACTCAAGGAATCAATACTGTGAAACGAGTCGGTTGATACCCACCTGCAGCACAGGTGTGCAATAGCTGCGTGGACAAAGCCACAAACTGAAGCCCTGAATAAGTGAGTTGCCACAATGAGACACGCGTGACATAATGGCATTTGCTTCATGAGGCCACGGGAGAGATTGCTTTTCTACTTTCCCATTATAGAATTGGATTCCTACAAGCCAGGGTAGAGAAAAGATAAGAACAGTTAAGATAATCTCTTATGCAACAAAACTATTAGTTTTAGAGTCCTGCTGGGGCAGACTGGGCATGGCTGCGTTATTAAAGGCCAAAGCTGGAACATGACATCGCTCTAAATTTTCGTATGCAACAGGGACTAGTTGCACAAGCAATTTTTTTGGATTGTGTTCTAGAGAAACCAGTCGTAAGTCTTGATCTCATAAATATGCGATTAATCAGATCCCTCTTTTTTGAGTTCATGTTTGTGTTCGGAGGGATTACAGAAAGGATATTCCCATCCGTAAACAGGTGAACTGGTCAGTGTGTCCACCCTAAGAGGTCCTCTTCTTTAGCTCCTTTTATTTAATACGCTGTTTTAATGGTCTTCTTTTGAGCAGAACAAATGCAATAAATGGAACGCCTCTATGTTTCTTTACTGATAAATTCTGGAACAAAGTAAGGATATTTGCATTTGCGGTCATTCAGGTGCCCCGCCAAAAATAATTGGAAGAAAAATTTAATAGATGTGTATCTCCAAGTGCAGCTGTTCAATTTTAAGGGTCATTGTCCTGTGAGGCCTCCCAGAGTCGGTCCTAGCTGGGCGTTTCAGTTCTATCCAAGACGGTTAAAGGCTTTATTTAACCTCTTTAACGCTGAACAAATGTTTTAAAGCAGAAAAAACTATAACAAGGTCATTCATGAGCACTACTGCTCAACCAAAATCACAGTTCAGCACAGAGATCCAGATGGTTGTGGATGCGTAGACTCAGATGCTTCAACAGACTCAAATATTTTAGCAAACAGTGACATATGGACGCATACAGTGAAGACCCCGTCCAGCATCCGTCAGCCCGAAGATGACGAACCTGCCTGCACCACACAAGATGTCACGCACGCCATCGTCAGTTAGGTTTGCTGGTGGAGGAAGGAGTGGAGGAAAGAGTGGAGGAAGGAGTGGAGGAAGGAGTGGAGGAAGGAGTGGAAGAAGGAGTGGAGGAAGGAGTGGAGGAAGGAGTGGAAGAAGGAGTGGAGGAAAGAGTGGAGGAAGGAGTGGAGGAAAGAGTGGAGGAAGGAGTGGAAGAAGGAGTGGAGGAAGGAGTGGAGGAAGGAGTGGAAGAAGGAGTGGAGGAAAGAGTGGAGGAAGGAGTGGAAGAAGGAGTGGAAGAAGGAGTGGAGGAAAAATGTAGTTAATTTTCGTAAGATGAAGCAGTTAGAAGAAAAAAAAAGCAGTTCAGTTTTAAAATTGATCCAGATGTGATGATGTCATATCGCCCTGGTAGAGGTATCAGTGACCGCTAGTTTTTTATGCACATTGAATATATTGTTTTCTTTGTTAATTTAATTTTCATTCATGGCAATAAAAAAAAAAAAATAATTCATCCACCCAGAGGAGGTGTAAACCCTGGACAGGTGGGTCACCTGGGCAAGAAACGAGCAGTTTGCCTGATGCAGAGTGAAAAGAGTGTGTCGGTGTTCAGGGTGGCACAATAGTGGCATGATCACACCATCTGCTTGTACTACGATCCAGCTGCATTATTAGCTGATAATCGCTAATTTTAACAAAGATCTGATTCCGATTTTTGATTCTTTCAACCCGTTTAACCGGACGGTAAGCACTGGTGTCCTCTACTGGATCTTTCAGTGTGAGCAGGACCCTAATGACTATGGCTTGCAAGTCCTTTATCAAGTCATTGTTATTTATGTTTTTCATTGATTTATGGTTCTGAAATGTAAGTGAGAAAGATCCCAAAAAAAAGAAGAAGAAGAAGAAGAAGAAGCTCTTAGTCAGATCGTGAAGTACTGCAGCAAGGTGAGGGAGGTCAACCAAGCTGGGCTGTCTGAAATATTCAAGAGACGGACAAACTCTGCACAGAAGCCCATTCCTGATAGCGACTGTGTTCCAGCTTCTCCCCTCAAAACCCCTTTTAAAGGCACGAAAAATCAAAAACCGACTCAAGCACTCGTTTGTGCCAGCGGCTATTAAGTAAATACGCGCTCACACTTTGCTGTAATTACTGTAATTTGACACGTGACCTCCACCTACTTCTACTTAGTGTTGAGCGAGTGCTGTCTGGTTTATAGCTCCTGTGTTTTCGGTTGTTTGCAGTGTGTTGTCTATCTTTTCATGTCATATTTGTGTTTTAGTGTTGTCGGCCCTTTTTAAGGCCGTCCTTTGTGCTGTCTGTTGTTGCATCGCTCCCGTCTTCCGTTTACCCCTGGGATTGTGATGAAGTTTGAAGTTAAAGTTCTATCGACCCAAATCACGGCGATAACCTCATGACCCTTTGCACATGACAATGTAGAGCCACACTGATTGGTTCAGTAAAAAGAAACCTAATCATTCCCCATGAGCTAGCAACTCACAGAAGGAAACTGCCTGTCCACGGGTCGACACAGACGCTGTGTGGGCGGCCATCTGCCTCGGCCTGCTGAGGTGGAAAGAGCAAGCAAGAGAGATGAGTAGCGAGGTACTGACGGATAGACAGTGCAAGAGGCAGATTCTTCCGTTATTTTCAGTCAGTTGCATCCTTTTAGATCAAATTCTGCATTTCAAAGTGTTTCCCTATGACAGAGCAGATGTGAATGACAAACGCCTCAGATAGGCGGAAGGGCACGAGGCCTCAAAGTCACTTTTAGATGGAAATCACTTGTCATGTTCAGTAGCTGTCAGCAGAGGCTGTGATCAGTCCTCCAAACTGGTGGATCCGCAGGGGAAGCACGAGCAGCGGAGAACTGCACCCTACATGTCTGTCATCGTTTCAGGAAGTTAAATCATGGCTTGTTACGTTCACGGATGTCCACCACTCAAACATCAGACACTGCATAAAAAAAATGTGTTGTGGCTATTATTTCACAAGTGTGTAGTCGTGCCGTCCTGAAATCGCACCGTTTATTGTTGAGATTTATTCCGAGCAATAGCACAGTAACCCTGGTATGAATTACTGGCAGCGTTAAAACCTTCATTTAAAGCCGCTGCTCCCCTCACGTTGATATCCTCACGTCTTTAAACTTTTTCCCTCCCCTGCATCATGCTGTCGTTCAACTCACTTGTGAAGTCTATTAATAGCACGGTGTTAACTTAGCTGAAGATGCGGTGCCTGCTAATTCCCAACTCCTAATATAGTATGATATAACATCAGGCTCCGGGAACGCCGTGAACTTCGCTGCGAGCAAACCTCTCCCTTCGTGTTGCTACAGAATAGCAAGAACATGGAGTTCAAACTGCTGTGGCCAAGAAAACCATATTTAGAGACGATTATTGTTTTTCAACTCCTGGTAGTGCTCAGAGAGTTAATCCCATCGCGACTAATATAGAAACCTTCTGCTGTGCTTGGCAACACAAAGAGATTCAGGCAGCTGATCAGTTCTCTGTATTCCCAAATGATTAATAAGACTGTTTCCTTGAGAGATGTTTTATTTCCGCAAGATTCAAATTGTCACTGATTACTGATTACCTGCTGCATTCGTACGAAGTCGAACGCGGCAACAGGGTCGGATTAGTCCTCGTAATCACGCTCAATTATTTTGCATGGAGTTCTAATCACACAGTTGACGCCAGTGACATGGTTCCAACTCAAAATGAACACTTTAGGAATATTGAAATCTTCCAAATATTTGAGAGGCAGATCCTTACAGTTGAGTAATTTCGATCATTATCTCCCTCTTTGCAGCAAGTCTGCAAGACTGATGGCTCCCGATAGGCCACGTGATGCCGCTGTAACGTGGCCACATGGAGAACGTTGCAAGGTTTAAGCTTAAGGAGGAGTTTAACGGAGCTGCACGGAGGCCGGGGATGTGTCATAATTGATGCTCCTCATGTCGTCCTTATCTTGGCACCAGGGAGTTTGCGGGATAATGTGCAGAATATCTTCCGTCGACATTTAATTTAACTATCATGTCCGTGGTTCATCTTGAACGGAGGTTTTTCTACCATTCTTCATTCTTTTGGTTTCTGCTATAAATCCACCAGATTCCGCAAGCACAGGAAGTGGTTGCTTGGCTAAAAACTCAGCTAAAAGGAGAATATTAACTCATTAATTGAAGTTTATGATTTATTTAAGTTCAGGAACAAGACTCATCCAGCCTTTTTGCCTAATCCTGCAAAGAGGAAACAATGCTTTTGGTGAAAACAACGTCTTCAGTGGTGCATAGTATTGTACTCTGCGCGATGACAACTAAAACTTTTTTCTTCATCACCAAATGGTCTACTCAGGGCTCCCATCAGGTCCCCACCAGTAGCTTAACCATGCCATGAATGACTGAAGATACATCTAGAGGGGCTTTAACTTAAATAGCCAAAGCTCCAGATGTGAAAATTTCCTCTCTGGTTCTTTTCATTCGCTCCTTCCACTGTAGCATCTGGCCTGAGAATTGGAGCTGCCTCCCTATCTGAACCTCAAGCTACTTCTTAAGGCCCCTCTCGTGTCCTGGGCACCCCCCGCTGACACTTCTGACAGCAGCTTATTAACCAAAGTTATAACCAAGTGTGTGCATTTGCATAGCATACAGCACAGTCTTAGGAATCTCCACAGGCCTGGGTTTGGATGCTGAAGATAGCTCTAAATGAGTTATACTTGTTTTGGTTGTTTTTTTTTGGCAGCTTCCAAATCTAACACCCAAAACACGCAATGAGTAGCAGAAATATTGGTAGGAGATGAGAATGCCTTGCTTTAGCAGCACACTAATGATAGCTGCAATAATAGCTGGGGTTGGGAGCTCATGGAGCATCTTCAAAGAGCAGGTTTTTGACACTCACACAAGGTCACTCGGAGATAAGAATATCCATCAAAGCAGCGTAGCAGTTATGACCAACATGCAGCCATGTATGGCACACATTAGCATTTCTTTGATTCACTTAAGACTGCCATTATCAAGCTCCCTCATCTATCTAGAACACAGGGAGCATGCGTCAGAGCGGCTCACACCACTGTTCACAAGTACCAGACAAATGGATTGCACTTTTACTGCAATAAAATCAATGAAAAGGCAATACATCAATACCAGAGTTGGAATATGATGATGAGCAATGCAGCACAAGTCAAAAATGTGTTTTTCCTCTTGTTCCGACAGGCGATGTTCGATATTCCCTGTGTGGAATGATGTATGTGCGTAGAATGGCAATCCAAGGCTCTCCTCACATAAATGTTCTCACATCTAACTGAAGTCCAACGGACGTTGTGAGGTGTTTTGATCTTTTGGAATCCTTCTTAACTGAAGTATCTAAAGATGAAAAGTCGCTTGACATGCTTCTGGTCAATGAAACGGAAATCCGAAAGACAAATCAGATCTTTAAATGCGATATTTGCCCTTTCTTTAACTCGTACCTGCAAGAACAATTGTCCCAATCAGAAAGCCGACTACACACAATCATATTAACAATATTGCATTCTTCTACGCAGAACTTGTGTACCTTTTGTGCTGATTAAAACTGAGTCACACTTTCACAGATAATTTAACACCGTGGTAATCTCCATATTCTGCTTCTTAATATACTTTAAATGCCAAAGCAAGTATGAACTTCTCATATGCAGCCTGCACCGTAATAATTCTCCTTTATGAAAAAGAACTTTGTGGTTTCATTTCAGGCGGAGATGCAATATCCTGTGCTCCTTTTAGTGCACCTGAAATAGTTTGGTAGGTTCTCCTCTGTCAAGCCTGAAGGATATGGATGGGTGGTGGAA